>NW_026864378.1:0-37990 GCF_026571515.1 Ruditapes philippinarum
GAAAAACAATTTGTATCGAGCCTTTAATATAGTGTTTAATCACCAAATATTTAAAATAAATCACAACCTAGAAATGAATTCCTTTGAAATTAAGATTTCAAATGCAAACAAACATTATATATATGTATGTTTTTGAATAGTTTTAAGTCGTTTGTTTTGAAAAAGAAAGTGCATTTTAAAGTTTAAAAAATTCCTGTTCGATAGCTACTGTTCATTAAATCAGATAAAGGTGAATTATATCAATAAGTTTAGAAATCTTTAAAACTAAATCTACCTGTATTTATTCCATACCCCACTAAATATCCTAAATGGACTTTTTCATCTTTCAATCTAGACATAACCATTCATAGTTTTTAGGGTCATTTTCAAAATGAGTTTTGACTGAATAATGAACAGTGCAGAATATGATTTGATGGCACAGTACGACGATTGATCTAGGTATGTACTGGTCTCTCAGGGGTAGTATCTGCAAGCAGGAAGTTAAAGGTTAAAGGATATTATGATAAATCATTGTTGCGAAACAAGGAAGTGATATTGATACATGTCAATATATATACACCTTTTTCAACAAAGAAGCGGTCAATTTTTAACATGTGAAACAATTTTAGGATTTTGTAAGGTACAGTATTTTTAAATAATTTATTTAAAAGGTTAAATAATGAATTAGATAAACCATGCTTTGCTGTTGTTTTTTAACGTAAGCTTTGCTTCTTTTTAATAATGTGAGCAAGTTTGGACTGTTCAATTTTAACATTTCAAATCCAATAAAACCTTAAAGATTGTATTGATTGAAATGGACAAGCACTAATCATACTTTGGAATTTTCTGCAGGCCTTTGTTGTCCAAGCCCATAACCTGTATCAGTTTAGGCAAGGGGCAACTAAAATATGCCATGAGTTTTTAGTGTACAAACTGTTTTTAACTTTTTAACAGTATATCTCATCTTTTAATTAACTCATAGTATGTAACTTCTCACAAATACTTTTTGTATAATGAACATTTCTTCTAAACATTTCTTCTTTTACTTTTTTTTTCACAAAAAATCTCAAAAAGCGTGATGGTTTGTGGGTAGGTAGGTAGACACAACATAAAGCAACACAAATTTCAATATTGCTTCGTTATTTTAGTATATATAACCAAATGGTAAACAATGCAAAAACTGTAGATTCTTTTATTTTGATACTATTTTAATGAATATATCTTTAGTTGGAAAATGACACATTCCGGGGTGTTTATTAAAGGATATATAGTATTATTAATCGAAACATCACTGACAGTTAATTAAATACTGCACTAAGTATTACATATATTAAAATTATTACCTTTGAATATCTCTGTGTATAATGCTCATGCCCACACAATATAGATCAAAGAGATTTTGTAATGAAGATATTCAGTGCCTGGAAACCTACTTTTTTACAGATGCTACATATGAAACATTATAAATTTCATCATTTAAAACACAGCATGGATCTCAAAACTCAAAGAAACTACGTGTATATTTTTTGTCATGTGATGAACTGAACTATACAACTAGCTTTTAAAAGGGTGGTGGTTCTACTCTTGTCTTGCCATCTCATGTCTGAAATAATTCAAAGATGGACGTTGATTTTCTCATGACTTGTGAAGGTGGAGGTTTGCCATATGACATTTACCATTCTGATATCATTTCAACTCAACTCGATTAATATTATCACTGGCTAGCAAAAGTCGAGAATGAACAAGTTTATGGCGGGGATACGGAGGGAAAACATGTTTGTTAGCAAGGGCGCGATGCGAAGTTTAATAAATAAAACGGCAGGTTCGCGGGTAGAAAACACCCTAATTAGCAGGGGCCCGGCCGAAGTTTTATAAATAAAAGTTAGCCTGATTTCCAGCCAAAACCCCAATGAGCGAAAAGTCGAGTATTAATTAGTTAAAATGGCAGAGGCGCGTGGCAAAAACACGCTTATTAGCGAGGGCGTTAATTAGCGTGTCTTCGCTCTGCGCCCCCACCCCTGTTTTATTTCTTAAATCTGGCTTTGCTCCCCCATACGGCGAAGTTTTATTTATTAATTTATTATTAATTAGCATGTTTTCGCTTCGCATCCCCGCCATTTTAACTAGTTTATAATTTTAGTCTCGACTTTTCGCTTGCTTGGCGCGGTCATGGGGTGAAAACACGAATGGCACAAATCCGTCACCATAGTTTTTGTACTTGACATGCCCTTGTATAAAGAAACAAATGGACAAATATTGAACTTGTTTATGCTACATTTTAGTTAACAAATATCAGTCCCAGGAAAGATAGAATCAAAACAATTTTCATCATCAACAATATCTATGGCATCAGATGAAGATCATCGAGTTTACTGCCAGCCTTGTGATGAGGAAGGAACTAGACTCCCTGCCCATGGTTACTGCACTGACTGCAAAAAACATGCTTTACAGTTCACAAAAAACTTAAATCTTCCAAACATCATACAGTTCTAGATGCTATAAGTATGCCTAAAGTTTTGCAGCAAACCTCAGCACCCATTGCACCCATTCACACAAGCTTGTCTGATGATCTAACAACACACTGTTGTAAACATCCACAAGAAATTATCAAGTTCTACAGCAATGACCATGAAAATTACTTTGGAGTGTTTGTGTTACCCTTGAACACCACGCTACTTTCTGCAAAGTTGATCATATACCTGATGCTTCTGGAAATATAACAGGCAGCAAAGAATATCAAGGTATCTTGAAAGCACTTAATACCACTTTTGATCATTGTCAACAGATGGTAGAAGATGTCAAGGAAATGACGCTGAAATCGGACAGGTCACTAAGAGATGCACTAGAAGATATTAAAAAGTTTCGAGAAGAAATAAACCAGAGACTTGATGAATTGGAGAGACAGGTTTTTCTTGTTGTCAATGTTGCAGAACAAAAAAATAACTCAACTTTCACAGCAGTGGAAACATCGCTTGAAGAAATCAGCAATTCTTTGAAGATATCTTCAGAAAAAATCAAACAGCTCAACACATCAATACAAGCTAATAAACTCTTTATGGAGCTTAAGCTTGCAGAAAAAATGGTGGAAGATGTTGAGAAAACTGCGCAACAGCTTTCAACATATGATATCAAAAAGCACCACTTTCAAGCGAATGAAACAATATTAACCAAGCTTAAAACAGAAAGGTCATTAGGTACATTGACATATAATACCTTAAATAAAGAATGTCAACCTGTACAAATAACGTCTAGACAATCTTCACATGATAGAAAAATCTGTGTGAAGACATCAAAAGATAAAACAATTTGCTGGATAACAGGAATGATTCTGCTGACTCCTGATCTTCTTATCATCACTGACTACTTTAACAATGCTGTAAAGATGGTGGATATCAGCAGTCAGTCTGTGACTGATCAACTACAACTAGATTATGGACCATGGGATATCACGAGATTTACCAGTACTGAAGTTGCTGTCACAATACCTGGCATACAAACAATACAATTTATATTAATCGCATCAAACAATCTCAAAAAAAGCACACTATGAAGGTTGATGGAGACTGTCATGGTATAAGATGTTACCAAAATAAACTTGTTGTGTCATTCTTTAAACCCCCAAAACTTCAGATACTTGATATGAATGGCACAATACTAACAACCATTGATGGAAAAAACATTTTTAAATGTCTAGATTATGTCACATGTAACAGAAGTTGTATCTATGTATCTGACTGGGACATGAAGACAATAACAAGATTTAACTGGCAAGGTGATGTGATAGGTAGTTATAGAGGTATGAGTTACCCTATGGGAATTTCACTGTCAGAGGATGGCACTGTCTTTGTGTGTGATAATCAAAGAAATGTTATAGAAGAGATATCAGACTGTTCTACAGGAATGGTTGTGTTGGAGAATCTAAATGCTCCCTATACTGTCTGTTGGTTTGGTGAAACAAAGAAGCTGCATTGCAGTTGTGACAGTAGTTTTTAAAAAAATACAATTCTCATGGTTTATATAAAATTAATGCCAACTTCCTATACATTTATAAACTTTCATAAAACTTAAACAAATGTATTTTAGGAACGGTTAACAAAAAATCGCTTTCCTGTAAAGTTTGCATTAAAAGGCTTAAAACAACCAATGTGCACTGACCGTTTCTACAAAAAGAAACTAAAGTTGTTGCTGCAAAGCCATAACCTCTGAGTGAAAACATTGATATCTATCTTATATCAAGAAGAATGTTGTAGAACATATGTCTCAAAACTGTGACATATATTTAAATAATCAATAAATGTTTTGGTGTTAAGAGAGATTGCCATCGAAATAAAGCTTTTATATATTCGAGATGGCAAAACCTACCATCTTACAAGAACATGTCTTAAAACTCTATTGTTAACTATGGAATGCCGGTAGGGACATGCCACTTTGCTTATTTGCCAACTACTTAATTGCTTATTTGCTAATTGCTGATTTGCCAATTTGCTTATTTGCCAATTTGCTTATTTGCCAATTTGCTTATTTGCTAATTGCTTATTTGCTTATACATGTATACATAATATTTTATGCTATTGTCAGGCGACACGTCCGACTCGCTAAGTTCTTGTTTGATATAAAATAACATATGGAACGCCATTCTGCCATGCCGATTGCAATTTACGAAATGACATTTGCTAATGATTATTGCGAAATGCAATTTGCGAAATGACATTTGCTAGTGATTATTGCGAAATGACAAATGCGAAATGGCTATATGCGCTTCTTACTCTTTGGGGCTGGAATTAATGACCAGCAAATTGACGAATTTATCTTTTAATTGTTTGATAAACTGGCACATAAAAAATTAAACTTGTGCCTCTCATTCCATTTACAGTTACATGTACTTCAAATAGTCGGACTTTACATTCTAAGATTCGGTATTGAATTATTTATACTAAACCCCCCCCCCCCCGGTTTTGTAAGTCAACTGTAAGGGACGTAATACACTGTATCTGTAACGATCCATTAAAAAGAGCTGCATCAATTACAGAGAGTTAAAGGTTCAAACAATATGTGGCATATAGATGGAACCTTTAGGGATTTGTATTCATGGGGCAAAAGATGGTTGGAGCAGAAGGTTGATTTGGCTCATAGCAGACGAAACAAACAAAAATCCATGTCTGATATGCACCTACTTTTTAAAGTCAATTCGTGAGCTCAAGAAGGTTCCGTTCATTTGGACCGGCTACAGAATATGTAAATATTGCTGATGTCAAAACACTTCTTCGTTCTCACCACAATGATATGTTTATCAGATGTGCTGTAATGGATAGATCATCGAATCACAACCAAAGGATCGAATGGTTTTGGCAATATTTGAGATAATCTCTGTTACAGACGTGCATGGATTAATTTGAGTGGTGTTTTGCAAACAGACAACGTTCTTTGTATATATTGCTTGAAGTTCTGTTTCATTCCTACAACTTCAATATCATGCACACCATTGGAATAAGCATCGTGTGCGAAAGATGAAGAATGTAAGATCTCTTTCTGAAATACCAAACATGATGTACACTACTGCTGAATTGTATTGCTGTACCGAGCAGAGCAAAGTTGCTGATGAAGTGGAGGTTGATCATTGCTTGCAAATAAAAACTGTTATGAACGTAATCAATATTGCTTTCAAAAATGTTTTCCGAATGGGCCCTTTCTGTCATTGAACAATACAGATGGCAGATGCCAACTTATCTTGATAGAACATTTGTTTTCAAATTTGATCATAGAGTATATAGAAGTGAAAAGGTTTGGAATACATGTAAATAAAATCATTCTGTCACAGTAAAATTATGAATAAAGAATTATCGATTCATTTGTTATACATGTACATAATTTTAACCATTATAATACTCCCGCAAATAAAGTTTAAGAAGGGAAATTATTGAGTCGGTTGTTGGGGTGGTCGGTTGGCCTATATGCATAAATACCTACATTCTTGTGGCGCCAGCTTCTTTCACAATTCTTTAGGGATCGGTTACAAACTTACAATACATCAACATCATGAAGTGAAGATATACATTTTACAAAAGTCAGTTAGGGCAATCCAGGCATTGCAGATGCCCTTGAATATAGACATGCACATATGTATTATTTGAACATAAAAAATTGTGGAGCAAACTGCTTTCATATTTCTTAAGTGACTGGCTTCAATCTTGAATTATATCATAATCATGAAGTGAATATGAGCATGCCACAAATTTATGGTCTTTCAATTCAGGCATTGCAGAGTTATGTGCCCTTGAAATTAGACATTTTATGTATAAAGGCTTTAATTATTCCTGCATGAAGTTAAAGTTTGTTGTGCGGTAGTTATTATTCGCATCTGTGACAATTTTAGATTGAACAATTAAATTCAATATATATGTATATGGTTATCGAGGCATTATATGTAACTCATAAACATGCTGCGAAGTTGGCATGACTATAGTACATTTATTTAGTTGTTGTTACACAAGCGATATGGCTAAACAATACTATCTCTCCAGTATGTATTCTCATGTATGAATTCATGTTCCTCGGCGAAAAGAGGGATTTTTGGTCAAAATGCAAAATACTAACATTTTTCCTAGAACAATAGGCTATCCCCCAAATTGAGACGAGCTGGTCCACTGGTAGGACACTCGCATGGGATGTGATAGTTCCCAAGTTCGATCCTCGACGGGGACCTATTTGGTTGTTCTTCGAGCATTAGAAATAGCCTAAAAGTTCGTATCAATGAATAATTGTGGGTTCAGAGTACTATGTGCCTGCACAATTCATTGGAACTCCCATTCTCTCTCTATCTGGGTAAAACAGGACGACTGTACTTGTCCCTGAGAGGGATTTAACAGTATTGGTAGAGAGATATTTGAGAAAAAAAATCAACAATTTTGTAAAAATCATGTGTCTTATTTATTTGATTCAAACAAAGAACAAAATTAAAGGAGAGAACACATCAGAATCAAATTCAAGGGAAGAAACACGTCAATTATAAACTACAAATTAACAAGCTGAACTTAGCAATCTCCATCATCATCAACAACAGCAGCAAAGCTTCTGACTCACTATGTTGCAATCTCTTTCTCTTCTTTCTGTAAATCTCAGAAACATGCATGTTATAATAAAACAGAGATACAAAATATCCAAAAGAAGGCAAAAGAAAATACACGTTTAACTTAACAAACTTAATAGCATATTGAAAAATTAGGTATCTCCAAGCAGAGTTTAAATTTTATGGGTAACACTATATGAATTGGGAAAAAATGTTGCTTAAAATACAGATATTTATCAAAAGATAATCCATTGATACAAATGCTATGATTGAATATTACCAGTATAAAATATACAGCTAGAATATGAGATATTAATAAGTTTTATATCATTTAAGGGATGTTTTTACATTGTGATCTAAAACCAAACTTTAAACTGGACGGGTCCTTTCGGAAACGGAAGTAGCTATGTCTCGCCTCATATAACACAGAATGGAATGTCTCTTTTAACATGAAGGCCGAATTGTAACACTTATATTTATTTTCAACAGAGTTGCATGTTGCAAAAGTGCTCATCTTTTTCTGCGTATATGCGAATGAGATGTATTGACCTATCTGACATATGGCCCGGACATGTACTGCTATTAAGATTTACAAAAGGTAATAACTCTTAATCTATGAAAAAAAGAGTTATGGTTCTTGTGTAATACACTTCACATATATGTAATTAATCTACCTACAAAGCTTCAAATTGATATCTATTATACTTTTTGATATAGCCCAGATGAGAATTTAGTTTAGAAATTTACAAAGGGCAATAACTCATAAACTATGAAAGGAAAAGTTATGGTTCTTGTGCACCTTTTCATGTGATATAGCTTCCTATCAAGTTTCAAGTGGATACCTCTTGTAGTAGAGTTGTGGAGCAGACACAAAAGTGTGACGGACAGACAAACGGACGGACAGACAGGTGGACAACGAAGTTGAACCCTGTACTTATTCGGACTCATTTAATGGAAAACATACATGTAGCATCATATTATTGTTTTGGCATCAAATGACTGCATATTATAATAAAAAAGTACACAGCAAAGACTGAAATAATAATACAAGCAGAATCAACTCACATATAAATTCTGTTAACTTGTACTCATAACTAATAAACATGATAAATGTCCCATACAATACTGAAAAAACAACTTCATGTCTTTTTCTTTTATTCAAAAGTTTCATTTATAAACGTCAATGGTAGCCAGTATTCTGTCAATCAGGTTGCAAGTTATTTTTATCCAGTTCTTACGGTAAAAATGGCGTTAATATTTTTTTTACATATTTCAAATTGAGTAATAATAAAAGCCAGATAATCAGACAACTTCATTAATTGAACAAAATCCAGGTACACAACAACTCATTCTAGTATAGGGAAACTCCACTCCATTACCATTTTGGTACATACAATAAGAGGTGAAGTACATGTACTAGTAATAAGACTAACATTATATAAATTCTTGTTATATGAATCCCAAAAATTTTAAACAAATATATTTTCGTCTTACAAAATGTCTTGAAAGAAAGGACTATGAAAGCGTTCATTTCCTTATATATTTATTTAATATGACTCTAAAAAAATCAACATGTAAAAAAAAACTAGATATGAAGGGACCTTTAGAGGACAGTGCAATTGATTTTTCGGAAGAAAAAAAAATAAAGCAAACTTTTGAAACAATTTCTTTTGCATTACTGAAAAGAATTAAAACAAGAGCTGGTCGTATTACAGGCAAAGCTCAAGTATTCAAAGTTGTCACTTTATTAGAGATTTTGACAGAGATACATGTACAATCAAAATTTAAAATATCAGTATAAAAAAGTTAAAATATTAGAAACAAGTTACATTAGACAAAGCTAACATTGAAACAAAGAAGGTAAACATGCTCCATTACTTTAATGACCATCATTTTATTTAAGTCCTGGCATAAGATTTCAGCAAGTCACATCACATTCCTTTACAGTAACAGACTATTTTTGGATCGGTGGCATATACTGGACAGAATTTATTAGCATCGACGTAATCGATCTACTGATTCTAAATTATCACCTCTACTTTTCAAGTCCTTGAATTCTCTTGACACATTTTCTCCGTTTGCACATTTGCTGAGCCACTTTGCTTCGATGACGCATTAGCTCAACCTACATTTTCCGGTTTGCTTTGTTTTGCTGACATTTCAGCTGGACACACTTTTTCCTCAGAGTCACTGAAGTACATCAGTGGTTTGTTTTGCATACCCATGTATAACCTTGTGGCTCCAATATACTTCTTATTGTGTTGAATGTAGTTAAAAACAGAAAAATTATCTTCATCAACCATCTCGTCCATCATAATTAAAAGGACTATATAACCCTCGTTTTAACATTCATCATGAAGTTAATATTCTACTAGCAGTCTGTTTCTCACAATTTCATAGTCATCATTACAACCTAAGTGCAGTTTCAATACTCTGTGTTTGAAAGAGCGCATCAACTTAAGCTCCAGCTCTGTTCTCATTCACCCCACAGCGTATCAAGTACTCCTCAGCCTGCAATACGAAACAATAACAGTAAGTATTTATTGTTACTTGCTACAGGGCATTGGCAGTGTTCATTACCATAAATGTCAATAAATAGTCTAAATCAAGCTACAGTTTTTGTATGTACGTTGTGGTTCGGGTGGATCACTTATCAAGAACTTATTGCCTAGTTTTTACTATCAACAATAGGAACTGTAAGATTACTATGGATGGCTTTTCAGTAAGGCGTTGGTCAATATTTTAAACCTTTATCTACAATTACAGCTGCCTGCTGTCATAATGAGTACTTTTATTTTTAATTGATATCCTTTGTGACAATGGCTACTGTACTTGCCCGCAAAAATTAACCAAGCTGTGAAGCTGACGCGATTGCCGATACCAGGGTGAGTACAATATCTTGAAATATTCTTGAAGCTAAAAATCATACCTTCATTTTCTGTTTTGTTGCAACAACTAGAGAACTTGTTGGCATCTTTCTTGATGCTTTTAAGGACAGGAGTTTCCATTTAAGTTCTTCTAAAGTAGGAGCACTACCTATAAAATGTTTTGAAAGAGTATAATTATCTATATTAGATAGCAAACAAATAGAAAGCAAATGTTTCCTCAAAATTGAGCGTCTCATGGAATTTCCAACAATATGTTACATTTTGGTCATTTTGAGATAATTAAATATTCACAAATCACAATCTATTACAGACATTTTCATATAAAAAGTATTCAAAACTGTAGCTTGGATATTTATTGATTTTGATAACTATTTACACTATATACATAACAAGCGAAATACCGGAAATGACTTTTAAACAATTGATAAAAAAGTTAAAAACATATTTAAATGGTCAATTACTGCTAATGATACTAAAGTTCTATTCAATATTTATCACACAGTAAAAGAATAAACATTTGATAAGCATTGGCCCCAAAACATTTAAAAAAGTCATGGGTTTGGGGCCAAAAAGTTAGCAAAAACCCCTGGTTTTCATTTAAAGTAAATATGGTAAAAAAAAAAACTTTTAAATTTCCCCAAAAAATGCCAAAATTTTTTATAAAATTAAAAGGAAAAACACTGCATACAAAAGAAATTTCTTATGGAAATATTATTATGTAAATACTAAATATTATTTGTAATATCTGGTCATTTATTATTATGTAAATACTAAATATTATTTGTAATATCTGGTCATTCCTGGTACAAAGTATCCCCTGCATTAAGTACTTGAGGATACTGTTTCACGCCTTAATTGAAGCTTAAAAAACCCAAACATGTGTAAAATATTCTTTATTACTGTTTATCTTGTTTTTACTTCGCAAACATCTGTTTACTACCTACCTTCCTGGAAGACAGCGGTCTGAATTAATGCTGGAAATTGATCTGAAATAACCTTGTGTCAATAAGCATTTTGCATTTATCATTAGCAAATATCATTTCGCATTTGTCATTTCGCAAATAACAATTTGCAAATAGCAATTCGCATGGCAGAATGGCTTTCCATACGAGTCGAGTTTTTTCGCCTATATGAATCAATGAAAAAACTGTACTGTTATATATCACATGCTCATTGAAGTGTACTGAGTATAATGGGTTAGTAAGAACAAAGGAAATGTTCCAAACCATGCGATAAGGAAGTGATATTGATATTAAAGTCAATATTTATACACCCTTTTTAACATAGAAGCGGACATGTTTTAACCTGTGAAACAATTTAAGGATTTTGTAAGGTACAGTTTTTTTAAACAATTCATTTAAAAGCTGAAATAACAAATTATATATACAATGCTTTGCTGTTGTTACTTTTAACGCAAGTTTTGCTTTTTTATAATAATCTGAGCAAGATTTGACAGTACAATTTCAATATCTTTAATATGAAACAAAAATTTACGATCGTATTGATTGATATAAAATGATAATAATGAACTTGCACACATCACATTGGACTGGATCAGTTTAGGCAATGGCCGGGCAACTGAAATGTGCCATGAGTTACAAACTGTTTTTAACCTTTTAACTGTATATTTCATCTTTAAATTAACTCATAGCTTGAAATTTCTCACAAATACATTTTTGTATACTGAACCTTTCTTCTTTTGTTTTGTTTGCACAAAAATTCTCATAAAAGTGTGATGGTAGGTGAGTAGGTATATATTAATTAATTGGTTATAGGTAGACACAACACAGCACAACACAAATTTCAATGCAGTATATATTACTATATGGTAAACAATGTAAACACTGTAGATTCATTTATTTTGATAGTATTTCAATTAATATCCCTTTAGTTGGAAAATCTCACATTCTCGGAGTGTTTATTAGAGGAAATATAGTATTATTAATCGGGTTAAAAACTGTACTATGCATAACAGATATGAAAATTATTAGCTTTGAACATCTCTGTGTATAATGTTCATTTCTACACAATAAACACCTATTTTGGCGATCGAAGAGATTTTGTATTGAAGATATTTTTACAGCTGCTACATATAAATCATTATAAATTTTAGCATTTAAAGGCCTGGGAACAAGTATAAAAGGCAGACAAGCAGAAAAATGGCCACTGCTGTTGAACTCTGTATGCTGTCTGCTAGCATAATCAGAGAGAGATAGAAAAATGAAATTTCAAAATTTAAAGAGACATACCTCATATTATTTGCTATAAATTGGCACATCACTTCTTTATCATGTAAGCAACATTCCTTGAAAGTTACAGATCTCTGTGATACTTAGAAGTACTACTTTAAAAAAATATTTTTTTGAAAACAGTTAAAAATTCAAATTTCCCTGTATATTTGATTGACAGTTGTACAGAGGTTATGACCTTTCTCTCAGCCAACTACATCTCTCTAGGTATAAACATTCTCACAGTAGAGTTTGACAGATGGCGGGGAAATAAATACTAGGGCAATAAATACTACCAGAGAAATACTATGAAAGCAATGAACTTGAATTTTTATTTATTGATTGTGTTATATTCTATCCCTACAATCATGAATTTATTAACTTGAAATGACATCACTATAAGTTAATTGTTGATATATTGATTGTTAGATGTAAAAGAAACATTCAAATTTATGTATCACCTAAATGTGCATCACTGTCTATTCCCACAAGTGGCCCATGTATGGTTCACCAACTGGATTCGGGAACCACTCCCTCACAATGTTTAAAACACATTTCGGTATAATATCACGCCTGTGCCACACATATTTTCTAAATCGCCTGTCCCCTTGTAGGGCAGCAGTTTTTGCTTCGACATAACGCAGATCTGACCATGCATTACGATGAAGTAGCATTGTCCAAAAGCGCTTGTATAATTCCTTGCGTAAGCTTCTATTCCTTGAGTGGGAGGGCTATTTTCAGATTCCCACCAAAGTTGCCTGTTCCTTTCATCTGTTATACATGGCCTACACAGACAGTAAATACACTCTTCTTGGTCATGATCTTGTTGGATCCGAAAGTTTGTCACATTGCTATCATTTTCATCTTCTCTACAAGTTTGAGTTGACACTTCTGAACTTATGTTTTGTCTTTGAATTTCCTGTAGTCCCAGTCATTATAATTAAACAGTTGATTAATTGTCTCTAATTGCTCTGGTAATAATTCAAGTGTTACCCTGATAGTTTCCTCAGCCATTGAACAAAGTATACAAGTCCAAATCACTATTAGTACACCAATAATTTAAATACATGTAATGTTATAATTTAGATATATATCAGAATGATCTTTCTCTGCAAACTGATTATTGACACACACTGCACAAGTACACAGCATGAAACATGTGTTTCTCATTTGCACTATAGATAAAATCACTGTTATTACTTTATGATCAAGTGGTGAGGTATTGGTCAGTTCTAACACAAAATTGGAATAGTCTATCTAGTGTAATAGGTAAAGTATGTAATCTAAAGAAAAAGTGAAATAAATGCATTATTATTTAGTATATAATTCGACTCTGTTCATGTACACAGTCTAAATTACAATTGAAACACATCTAAGGTATAATACCTTGAATTTTGTCAATGCCATAATTTGATTAAAATTAATATATTGCCATCTTCCTCACCCTAGATACAGAAGGACTCCCCCAACTAATTAATTACCTAAGATATATACCAAATCCCTATCATAACACTTCAAACTCTTTGTGACTAAAAATAAAAAGGAATATTATACACGTATACAAGGTTGATCATTGGGAATTATTGAACATGAATAGAAGAAGACCACCTAGTTTTAAAATTTAAATACCTGGTGAATCTGACAAAAAACAGGAATTTAATGCAAAAAAAAATGCAACATGTAAGGGACAGATTGACAGAATTATTAAACAGAGCAGTCAACAATGGTGATATTTTAGATTCTGTTCTCAATTATTGGATTGACAGTCATGATCCTAGTGAGAAAGACGACTCAACAACTACATCTTTTGCACAAGTGGACAGAAAAGACACTGAAGATAGCCTATTTGTGACGGCATCAACATCGTTGCAACAGCTGGTGACAATATCAGAAAATCATGCTAGGTTATGTAGACATAAACAGAAAATTGTAAAAACTGTGTACCGTGGACATGTAGTGGTAAATACATTACAGTGCGATAATGCAGAGAACCCACACATTACCAAGTGGTCGTCGTCACCCTACCTGCCAAATAATGAATTTCTTGTCAACCAGAATGCATCATGCAATAACATGTAGTGGAATGCTGCCTGTTCACTACACAAGGTTTGCTGATACAGCAAAATATTGGTAGTATAACAAAACCAAAGAGACGAAACATATCAAAGGTCTTCAATCAAAGTGTAAAGGAGGCATATGAATCATCAATTGATGAAGCTTTACTTGAGGAAATCGCCTGGTATGAAGACCTCGATGGCATTGACATCATGACTGACGCTCGGCATGGTTGGAGAAAAAATGCCAAAGACAGCAGCATCGTTGCGCTTGGTGAAAAATCACACAAAGTCCTTCAATGTGTGACTGTAACAAAGTCTGATGATATTGTGTCACAGGGACATGAGAAAGTTGGAACTGAAAAAGCATATGAATACTTTGATTCCAAAGATGTAACTGTGAATGTGCATACACACGACAGGAACATGTCCATTAATAAGATGGTGAAAGACAGGCCTGATACTCTGAACCAGAATGACTCATGGCATGGAGTGAAATCTGTGAAGAAAGCAATGAAAGCGGTATCTTCTGGACCAAAATACAAGCAAGGGAATACTTGGTTGGAGCAGTTGGTAGACAAGGTTGAACCAATTGCCACTCATTTTCACTGGGCAATCAGAAACTGCGCGAGCAATCCGGAAAATCTGAAGAAACTTCTGAAGAATATTACCTCACATTATAAAAATGAGCACAGCGATTGTCACCAAACATCAAGATGCAAAATAGATCCTAACTATGAACCATCAAGGACAGTCATTACTGACCCAAAAGCAGAAAAAATGTTACAGACTGTCATTGAAAAGTCGGTGATTTATAAATCTCCCCAAGACTATATACTGGCTAGGAACACATCATACGTGGAATCGTTCAATAATGTGATGAACATCTTCCAGGACAAGAGGATTGCATTCAGTGATGACACATATCAAGTCCGGTCAATGCTAAGTGTTCTGCACTGGAATCACAATGTTGACCGGGATCATACATCAGTATGGAATCCAAAAGATCCACGAGCACCACGCAGGCAACGTGGTAAAAAGAATTACAAGCCTTACAACTACAACTACAGAGACCAAATCTGGAATAAATATATGGATACTATCTACCGGCCGCGCAGAGTAAGACAACAACATAGGCAATAAATAAAACAATATACATTGTATTCAAACTAATGGATCATAAGTGATTTGTACATATTATGTGAAAATAACGATAGGTTTTGTGTACACTGTTTCCTAATAGAATTCATTGAAAGTGAAAATGAAACAAACATTTAATATTTTTAACTTTACTTTTCATAACCATAATTTAGTTCACCAGAATTCATAAAAAAATAAGTTTTGTTTCCCAAAAAAATAAAAGAGTCAAGTGGACAAACAGATAAATGTAAGTTACATTTTTTCTATATACAAGGCATTTCTAAACAATTAGTATTTACTGTTTGTATATACTGACTATCACCGATTTCATAAATTATACACTTCATTGTAAAAATATGTAATTGCAATAAACATCATGAGAGCACTGCTATTACCTTTTCATCAAATTGCAAATCATTACCCCCCAATAAATACACAACTTCTTTATCTCTCCTGAATGCTGAACTCTCCTATACTATTGCAGACCACATGTTTATATTTACAAGCATGCTGACCTCAGGTCATGATAATAAAACCCCGCCTCTTGTACCTAATATGCTTAATGGCCATCCGTACGGATATCTGAGTTCACATTCCCCGGCCTTTAAAACACAGCATAGATGTCAAAACTCAAAGAAACTACATGTACATTTTGTATATTATTTTTTGTCATGTAATGATCTATGCAGCTAGCTTTTAAAAGGATGGTGGTTCTTCTCTTGTCTTGCCAACTTATGTCTGAAATAATGCAAAGATGGACGTTGATTTTTTTACTTGTAAAGCTGGAGGTTTTCCATGTGATATTAACCATTCTGATATGATTTAAACTGAACTCGATTAATATTATCACAGGCAAGCAAATGTTTGCACTTCCGAACTGTTCTTATGGTGGCTGACATGTGCCATTTGTGTTTTCGTCCCACGACCGGGAATTAACGGGGGCGCGGAGCGGAAACACGCGAATAAGCGGGTGCACGGGGAATGTAAACAGATAAACTTCGCCCCGCGCTCCAGCTAATTAGCGCGTTTTCGTCCCGCCACCCCGCTAAGTGATAAGTCGAGAATTAAGTTTATGGCGGGGTGAAGGAGGGAAAACAAGCTAATTAGCCAGGGCGCGGGTGCGAAGTTTAATAAATAAAACGTCAACCCACAGGGGCGCAGTGCGAGATTTAAAAAAATAAAAATGCGGGGTCGCAGGTCGAAAACAAGCTTATAAGCGGAGACCCAGGGCAAGTTTATTAAATAAAACCTTTTCTCGCCCTCCCGCAAATTAGCTTGTTTTCCACTCACAACCCCGCCGAGCAAAATGTCGAGAATTAACAATTGAAAAATGGAAGAGGCGCATAGCGAAAACACGCTTATTAGCATGGACGCCCCCCTCCCCTCGTTTAATTCTTTAATATTGATTCGTTCCCCCAGCGCACAGGCAATCGGTGCGTGGCTTGGATTGTATACATGTACATGACCACGCCCAGTTATTTTTAAACCGCCATTTAAACTTGTTTATTCTCGTCTTTTCGCTTGGCGGAGTCGCGGCGAAAACACGAATGACACAAATCAGCCACCATAGTTTCTTGTTTTTGTATTTGACATGCACAAGTATAAAGAAACAAATATACAAATACTTAACTTGTTTATGCTACATTTTAGGTAAAACATGGCAGTCCCAGGAAAGAAAGGATCAAAACAGTTTTCATCATCGACAACATCCATGGCATCAGATGAAGATCTTCAAGTTTACTGCCAGCCTTGTGATGAGGAAGGAACTAGACTCCCTGCCCATGGTTACTGCACTGATTGCAAGGAACACCTTTGTAAGACATGTTTTACAGTCCACCAAAAACTTAAATCTACCAGACATCATACAGTTCTAGATGCTATAAGTATGCCTAAAGTTTTGCATCAACCCTCAACATCCATCCACAAAAGCCCGTCTGATGATCTTACAACACCCTGTTGTAAACATCCTCAAGAAATAATGAAGTTCTACTGCAATGGCCATAAAAATTTACTTTGCAGTGTTTGTGTTACCCTTGAACACCAAGCTGCTATCTGCAAAGTTGATTATATACCTGATACTTCTGGTAATATAATAAACAGCAAAGAATATCAAGTTATCTTGCAAGCACTTAATACCACTTTTGATCAGTATCAACAGATGGTAAAAGATGTCAAGGAAATGACGGCGAAATCGAACAGATCACTAAAAGATGCACTAGAAGATATTAAAAAGTTTCGGGAAGAAATAAACCAGAGACTTGATGAACTGGAGAGACAGGTTGTGCATGTAGCCAAGGTCACAGAACAAGAAAATAACTCAAATATCACAGCAGTAGAAACATCGTGTGAAGAAGTTACAAAATCTTTAAAGATATCTTCAGAAAAAATCAAACAGCTAAACACATCAAAACAAGCTAATACACTGTTTATGGAGCTTAAGCTTGCAGAAAAGTTGATGGAAGATGTTGAGAAAACTGCACCACAACTTTCAACATATGATGTCAAAGAGCACCACTTTAAAGAAAATGAAACATTATTAACTAAGCTTAAAACTGAGAAGTCACTTGGTATATTGACTCACAAACCCTTACATAAAGAATGTCAACCTGTACAAATAAAGTCTAGACAATCTTCACATGAGGGAGAAATCTGTGTGAAGACATCAAAAGATGAATCAAGCTGCTATATAACAGGAATGACTCTGCTGACTCCAGATCTTCTTATCATCAATGACTTCAATAACAATGCTGTAAAGATGGTGGATACCAGCAGTCAATCTGTGTATGATCAACTACAACTAGATGATGGACCATGGGATATCACCACAATAACAAGTACTGAACTTGCTGTCACAATTCCTTACAAAAAGACAATACAGTTTATATCAGTTTCATCAAACAAACTCAAAAAGAGGCACACTTTGAAGGTTGATAAGAAATGTTTTGGTATAAGCTGTTATCAAGGTAAACTTGTTGTGTCATTCCTTAAGCCTACAAAACTTCAGATCCTTGATATGGATGGCACTATACTGACAACATTTGATGGAAAAGATATTTTCATGTTTCCATATTTTGTCACATGTAACAGCAGTTCTATCTATGTATCTGATTGGTGGATGAAGACAGTGACAAGAATGAACTGGCAAGGTGATGTGATAGGTACTCGTTGTTGTACTTATAGTTGTATGAGTGAGCTTAAAGGAATGTCACTGTCAGATGATGATACTCTCTTTGTGTGTGATGATGCAAGGTGTGTTATAGAAGAGATATCAGGCGACTGTTCAACGGGTAAGGTGGTGTTGGAGAATCTGAAAGCTCCCTATACTGTTTGTTGGTGTAGTGAAACAAAGAAGCTGTATTACAGTTGTAACTCTTCGAATGAAAGAATTGCCAACTTTCTAAACATTATAAACTGTGATAAATCTTATACAAATGTATTATAGGAAAGATAAAAAACATGTTTACCTGTAAAGTTTGCATTAAAAAGGCTTAAAACAACAATGTGCACTGACCGTTTCTACAAAAAAGAGAGACTAAACTTGCTACTTCTTAGCCATACACACTGAGTCAAAAGCATTAATATCCATATTATAACAAGCAAACATTTGTAGGACGTATTTCTAATGACAGTGACAGATATTCCAATAATCACATTTGTATGGCATTTTTATAAAATTTTCATTTGCAAATTGTCAAATCTTTTAAGCAAAATTTTAGAAAACATGAAATCAATGAAATGAAAATTTTTATTTACCATGATATGCTTAAAGTGAATAAAGCTAGATATTTGCTGAAAAATTAATGTTTGAATTTTGTAAAAGAATACCAATAAAATACCTTTCTGTGCATGCATAGAATCAAAGCTTAAATGTTAAAGCTGTTATGCCTCATATTTGCATGTCAATTTTTTACAGAGAATTTTAAGCATTTTACAATTATCTTCTTTATATACTCTTTAAATATATTCTTTAAATGTATAATGTTTTAACATTACATTTATCTTTTGAAGTTTTTACTTCCAAACTTTTATATAAGAATCGCATACTTTGGATTAAAGTATTGTTGAAAATACAGATAGCCATTGTAAATAAAGCTTTCATATATTCAAGATGCCAAAATCTACATTTTTACAAGAACATGTCTGAAAACTCTATTGTTAACCTTTTCAATATTTGCTAACTAGTTGTCAGACCAAGATAAAGCTATTTTAGTTGTTGATATAAATCAATCTTTAAATATTATTTTAATAATTTCAAACAGAAAATTGTTTAGGTCATTTCATGGAGTACTGGTTCTCTTTTTCAATTAGGTGTAGATGAATTCTTACTTCATTTATATACTTTTCAAACTCTCAAATAGTGGTTAGTGGATAATTCCTGGTAAGTAACTATATATATATATATATATAAATATATATATATATATATATATATATATATATATATATATGTCTCACTGTAAATATGTAAATGTATTTCATTTTCATTCTTCTTTATTAAATATATGTTTATTATTATTATCTTTGTTATAAATTTCATGTTGTTTATTGTTCCTTTTTGGATAAAAAATGTATTTATAATTTTTCTCATCAAAATGTTTTATATAAACTGCTCTTATTGTTTAAGCATTTAGTAATTTTGTAAGACTTTAGTAATATTCATTCTTTAACTACATAATTTTGATAAAAAGGCATTTGTAAATACTTTATGAAGTCAGTATCAAATGATAACAGAAAAGCATTAAAAATATTTTAATTTGACTAAACTGAAGTCGCATTTTGAGTAAATTTACATTTTAAAAAAGCTATTTTGACAACATTTGAAAAAGCTTTTTTGACAGGAAATGAGTTTTGTTGGCATATTTTTGAGTGAAGTAAATTCATGTACATATACATTCATTATTTGGTATCCTTGCACACAGAAAACGAGTTGTTATCTTTTGTATGTACCATAGAGTTAAACAAATACTCCCCTTTTTATAAGAAAATATTATTTAAAGGCCTATTCAGGCTCAAAAATGCTTTCATTTGTATTAAAAGCTTTTAAGTTTGGTATACTTTCATATTAATCTAAAATAACTCATCAGTCATTTACCTTAACCATCTTTTTCATCTCTTCCTCTCTGAAAACAAGAAAGTTAGGGTGATTTAGTATTTTGTATGGAAGCCAAAATAGTACTTTGGTTACATATTGCTACTTTTATAAAAAAAATATTTCACTTTTATTCTGTTTTCTTCTAACATTCTCTAAAACTATGAAATCCATGTTTGACCTTTCTTAAAAGTCATTATGTGTTAACGTTAATTTATGTTTTGTAAAATAATCAGATGATCTTATTACTAATAATTTATTATAGATTTTAGTTAATTATTAATAATTTGACATCATTTAAATAATGATCAAACTGTGTTTATTGGAAAATTGTCGCTAAGCCACAGCAAAACTACTGACTCAGGTTCGTGATGTGTTCACGTTTTTGCCTAGTCCATATACAAATAAAACCAAATGATAACAAAAAAGGCGTTGCATTCAAAATCCTACTAAAATAGCAAAAATAATATTTTTGCTGTCGAACATTCTAATTTGTTAACAAAATACATGCAATATTATATTCATGTTTCTTAAACAGCAAAGATATTTTATGTTTCAACTGTTAAAAGTATCAACAACATTATGGAAACCACCAAACTGTTTAAAAAAAATATTTAAATATTTTTTAAAGATTTACCTTTATAGCCTTCATCATTTTTTGTGGATTTTTGTGTATAAATGATACTTAGTAATCAATTTCATTTAAAGGACAAGGTCAAATTTACAGAATTCAACCAGTCAGGTTTTGTCATATGTGATATTTTTATAACTTTTGTTTTTGGATATATTATATGGTCCGAATGTAACAATTCAGACATAATAGAATATTGAAATTACAAAAAGAACCGCCAGAAACATTTTAAAGAAAACTGTAAAAACCAATTCTCCTGAAATGTTTCAAAATCTGAAATGCTTATTTTTTCCATGTAGATGTAATTATTTTTCTGGAATTATGGTGTTTGAAGCAATGAATGAATTAACACCAGCATATTTCTGATCTTATTCTTTTATCTCAGAATAAAATGTACTTACTAAGATCATCACAGAAAAAAGACATTATACATAAAGGACCTAAAACAATTTATTTGAAGCATACTTTTTATTATGCTAGTATGGAGTTATAGAACACTATTCCTTTAGAAATAAGAAATTTTACAAGTCTACAATTGTTAAAAATAAAATATTGCATTTCATATGTTTTCTTTGATGCTTTGATGTATTGTCTTAATAAGCTATTTTCATAAAATAAAGAGTATTATTATCATTTTCATTCTTATTATAGCCAATAATTGCAAATGCAAGCAAAATTCAGGAATAATCAAAAAAGCTGGTTTGTCGCCGAATGATCTTCACTGTGTTTAGAGTTACTATAGAAAATTATGTGACATGTGAATGTACAGCGATGTGTATGTTGTCTGATTTGTGCCATTCGGGTTTTCATCCCCGCCAAGCGAAAAGTCGAGAATTAACAAGTTAAAACGGTCGGGTGCTAAGCGAAAACACGCTAATTAATGGAGGCGCGGGGCGAAGTTGACTAAATAAAATTTTATTCGATGTCCCAGTTGTTCTATTTCTGAAATATCGCTCCGCCCCTCCCACGCAGGGCGAAGTTTTATCTATTAAACATTGCTCCGGGTCCCTGCTAAATAGCTTGATTTCGCTCGGCGCCCCCGTCTTTTCATCTTATCAATTCTCGACTTTTTGCTTGGCGGTGTCGTAGGGCGGAAACTTTGATGGCGCAAATCTACCACCATACTTATGAACACAGGTGAGATTAATTTTCCATTTATTTCATATCTGCGGTCTCATTGTCTTGTCTTCTTTAAAAATGGAATATATTATAACAAACCTACATATACCAGAATTTAAATCGGTCAAAAGGTGATCTTTAACATACTTTAAACTACATGATTTTTTTTTCGAATAAAAGGAAAAGCACAGGTATGAATAATAATACAATATCATGTTGCCTTAGAACTTTATATGATAGACATCCAAATATGCAATGATAATGTAGTCACATAATGTAAGTAATGGATAATTTTGAAAATGTGTCTGATGGTCATTTGTTAAGTTTTAATTTTTAAATATTTTAAAACTAAAGAAACAAGGAGAAGGGAAAGCCAGGACAGAATGTCAAGCCCACTGAGAGTAAAGAGAGCAGACAAAACTAGAAATATGTCATCATGCCACGTGTGCCCCCGCATGCAGCCAAAATTTCAAATGTTATAATATTAAGTCCCAAATTTGTTTGCGCAAATAATTTTTTTCATTCTAAGTTCAAAGCCCTTAAAACTTTTCAATGTTAACACAAACCATTTTTATACAATGTTCAAGGCACTGAAATTATTCAGTCTTTACCTTTTGAAAATAGCATATTACATATTTGTAGCCAAAATTTCCACATTTCCACAAAAGTATGAGTGCTGAAACTGAAAGTTCAAAAAATTTCCAACATTCAGGAAAGATAAGTTTGTCCAAAATCATTGAACCACGACCAAATTCAAACTTAAACTGCTCATTCCTATGGTGTATCTATATTTTTTTCAAAGTGAAAGGGACATAACTCTGCCAAAAAATCATCAAACCATGACCAAATTCCAACTTGACCTGCGCTTTCCTTTGACATATCCATATGTCAAATTTGAGTTGAATATGTAACACTGTTGGGTTGATAATGAACAGAAACTGTAAATTTCATATAATTTTAAAAGTGAAAGAGGCATTACTCTGCCAAAAATCATTGAACCATGACCAATTCGAACTTGGCCTGCGCATTCCAAAAACATATCCATATGTCAAATTTGAGTTGAATGTGTAATGCTGTTGGGGAGATAATAAACGGAAACTGAAAATTTATATTATTTTTAAAGTGAAAGGGGCATAACTCTCCCAAAAATCATCGAACCATGACCAATTTCGAACTTGACCTGTATTTTCTCATGACATATCCATATGTCAAATTTGAGTTCAATATGTGCAACGGTTATTAAGCAAATGAACGGAAACTGATGATGACAGAAGGTCATTTTGGACGGAATGACGGAACAGGGTAACACTATATATGCCCCTGCCATTATATGGCGGGGGCATAAAAACTAGATATGGAAGGTTTCAGAATAAGAGACAAATGTTCCTTTGTTCAATCCCCAGTATGCTATTGTCAAAGGTATAATACGACCCATATCACCAACAAATACCGTGTGGCTTATTACTCAGTATATACATATTATAAGTATGCATGTTTCTATCAACTTGCAATATTTGTATCAACTGGTAATATATATAAACAGAGATTTTAAGTTAATTGTTATTCGATATGAAACTGGATTCGCTCACTCATGCAAATTAACATACCAATGACTTATAAAAAGACTCCATTCTGTAAAAGTTTAACATTAATCTGAAAATATTCTGTACTGTGTTTGCCATTAAAAAGGTTACAATTGACCGCAACTTCAAAGTCACTTGTCACTCGACATTTTGTAAATTTAAAACAAAGGAATAACACATATCACAAGACAATAATGCAAGTTTCATGTAATTTATTTAAGAGAATAAACATGAGATTTTATCACATACAACAGCTCACAGGAATCATACAAAGTAAATGAATGTAGCTGACTATAAGATATATCCAAGGCTTACTTTTACAAAGGTTTCTTTTAACATATTTTAAACTCTTGTCTTTTGACTCAGTAAAATCTTTAGACAGTACAGAGATAAAACAAAGTGACAGATATAAAACAAAGTGTATATGAGGTGATACACAGTTAAATAAATTTGTTGACAAATTCTAGATTAACAATGCATGAATATATGAAAATCAAGTTTCTAAAATGGACTTATTTAGATAAACCAATGAAAAAAAAAAGTTCTTAATCAAAATAGCTTGACAAATCAGTCACTTTAAAAGCAACCAAGAATTAAGTAAATGAACACAAAAGAACCTGTTAACTAAATCTTCGTCATAATTAACAGTGATTAAGGAGAAAATCTACTTTAAATGACGAAGTAATTAACAGTGATCAAAACTTCATGGCAAAATAACATTAATGTATTTAAGTATCATTTCAGGTAACTTTGTCAACTTCGGACTAAGATATTTATTACATTTCAAGTCTTATGTATAATAATATGAAATAAGGGAGATCACTCAAATCAGTGAAAGAAAATTATTTGGCAATTGCAGACTTGGTTTGATATTATCTGTTCATAAGCTTGCATTAATTTCCCAACCTCAAGGCCCGGTTCTTTATAAAAAAAACTATTAATTTACAAATATGGAAGCATTATGATAAATCATTGTATAGTGTCATAAAAAATCTGATAAATGAAAAATCACTTGTACTAAACCAATTAGTTTTATAATGCGCAAATTCTGTTTTACTTATTCTATCAAGGACAATTTAGACAGGTGTTTTGCTATTCTTGATTTTTTATTATATCTTATTTAAATTTTTACTATGAATTATAATCACAAAGTGCCACATTACAACCTTAAACCTTCAACTCTTTAATCAGTATTTTGAAGTTGTTCACTTTTAGGCATAAAATGTGATAAATATCTAGAACCACTTATCTTGACATTTGCTATCTGATAGCCCCCTCTTTAACTGAAATTCTTTGAACCTACATCCCAAATTTTCACACATGAAAAATATTGTACTTTAACAAAATG
Organism: Ruditapes philippinarum; assembly: GCF_026571515.1. Lineage (NCBI taxonomy): Eukaryota > Metazoa > Mollusca > Bivalvia > Venerida > Veneridae > Ruditapes > Ruditapes philippinarum. Next base: position 25,126 of record NW_026864378.1, read on the forward strand.
TGTTATCGTAAATAAAGAAACAGAGATAATTTGGTCACATGAAAAAAAACTCCAGCAGTTCATTAAATACATGAACATGTAGTTCCATACCAAAATGTGTACAGCACATTCATAATTTATTCTGCACTTATCTTACAAATATAAGCAAGCAAATAATTACATTCTAACATGCACATTTCTATTAAAAGATCTTTTTTCAGATCAATATTTTCATACGGAAGACATAACCAATCAAAATCTAAATGAAACCTTACTATTTTTTCATGTCAAATTCTACATGATGGTGTAGTGCTTCCTCTTTTTATCACAGCTTCAAACAAAAACAAACAAAACTAGAAATGTGTCCATAGGACACTGATGCCCCCACACGCCACTGTTCTGTCAATCTTATGACTCTAGGTCAAATATTTTTTGGACAAAAAATCAACAAAGGGCCATAATTCTGTTAAATTTGGTCGCAGCAAAAATTCTTTCCTTTACTAACATCTACACATTAAGGTTGTAAATCCCTGGAAGTTTAAGCAAAATCTGCCATCCTGTTTAAGAGGAGTTACGTTAACAAAATTTCTACAAAGTATATAGTGAAAAAATCAACAAAGGGCCATAATTCTGTTAAATTTGGTTGCAGCAAAAATTCCTTCCTTCACTGCCATCTACACATTAAGGTTGTTCATCCCTGGAAGTTTAAGCAAAATCTGCCATCCGGTTTAAGAGGAGTTGCGTTCACAAGATTTCGGGACTTACGGACGGATGGACGGACTGACTGACTGACGGATTGACGGACGGACGGACAAGTGCAACGCTATATGCTCCCACATTGTGGGGGCATAAAAATCCACTTATTAACGATATCTTTCATAAAACAGAATACATTGATTCTCCCAAGACACCGTGAACTTATCCACATAAATCAACTTCACTCGTATAAAAAATTTTAGAGAGATCGAGCCAGCGATCTTTATCATAAAACATTTGCTGTTTTACTTTACTTAAAATGTTTCAGAGGTGAGACTTGTTTTTTATTAAGGAAATATAAAACATCCATAACACATGAAAGTACAATAATAATGATTATAGGATATGAAAAAAAAAACTTTTTTCTTTATACAAAACAGAATGAAAAATACAATTGTTAAATAATGTAAGTTATGGGTCAAAAACTTGATTACATATATCATGAGTTCCCTTTTTTATATTAAAATACTTCAACATTACAGCTCTAAAGGAACAAAAAAAGGAATCAAATTATTTTAATACAGAAGTGCAGAGCACCAAAATGTGTTCAATCCCTTTCAAATGCAGCACATATTCATCCATGTTGAATAAATTAAACACAACCTTACAGAGTTGTCTTTCCTTACATAAACTTTCCTATTGACTTATTATAAATAATCTTACTGTGGATATGGACCAAAGTAATTTTCGAAGTACATGTACAGGTTCTATATTATTTCTTATAAGCACATTTTGTGGTATGGAATTTTGAAATGTACCGATAAATATAACCACTGAAGATTTTTCATCATACAAGTTAAAAAAAAACGCACATACCCAAAGTGTTTTATTATAAACAATACTGTATTTTTTGCTGTTATTTTACTTATTCATCTCATTTCCCTTCCAGAAAATGACAAAAGACCTACAAGAATGAAATGTAAGAGAAAAGCAACCTGTATTACAAACCAAGTAAACAAATATCTTTCACAGTTTCACGTTTCAAAAACAGCTTTAGCTTCAAAACCCATAGATTCATTGTCAATATTCAGTTCTGACACAAAGTTATCAAAGTCTTTCATATGAGTCTCAAATGATTCTAGCTGGTTAGTTTAACTGCTCCAAAAGCTTCCGGTACAGACTGCTCCTCGTCACAGTTTTGTCAATGCCGGTGCACTCTGACATTCTCGATAAAACCGTCCTAAATCCACTATTGGCATCTGCTCCAGCAAAATGGTGTTTTCTAAAGTAAGAATGAAATATCTTTTTGTAACATCTATTTATATCGAAGAATATATGGACTTTATTTTTATTTAAAAAGAAGACTGTTAAGTGATGAACACATTCATCAGATCTCATTCCAGAAAAGAAATCTTCTAAAAAAGCAAGATATTATTAATTGACGAAGCACACTTTTATTTTGTATATTTGTACATTTACATGTAATATGTCATCAAAAGAGTGACAAGGGAGAAGTTTCCTCTCCCTAATCATTATGAAGGAGTTCACTTTTATTTCGGAAAGAAAAATTGTCTAAGAAACTTTAGATAACTTACCAACTCCACCATAACAAAATCATCTGGTGCCGACACCTGGCTAACTCGGTACTTGTTTTTGGACCTCGCTTAGTGCAGATTCACTTGTTTCCCGTGAAACTTTCAGTATTTCGAGCTAGGACGTGCCTTTTGATGCCTCTACTTATTTACCATCTGTTTTGTCCTTGTCTTGTCTGTAATTTAATTTTCTATGTATTATTTTTTTTTATCTTGTGCATTAGCTGATACCAGAATAGAACCACCAACCTTCCATACACGAGTTGGATAGCTTCATTATAACAATAGATTAGAAATCACAATTCTTTCAAGATTTTAAATTCAAACCTATGTCAAGTGTTTAAACAAGCAAGCCTTATTAAGCAGCTATATCCACTAGACCTTGGATGTTCCACTGATCAACACGAACTTAGTGCAACAATGCAGATTCCTTGATATAAGAAACTTTCAGCAGTATAAGTTTGTGGTTTAATTGTACACCACCTATAAAACAGTTCTATAAAATTTTTTGATACTTTGAGGGATAAAATACATATACATATATGTCTTCCTACAAAAGTAAAGCTCTGAGTACATGTATTAATATAATATTTAAGAAATGTCCACCCTTACTTCAAGTGCAATAAAACTTTGTTAAAGAGGAATTATCTTTTCTCACTAAAGCATTTTTAATATCAAATGTCTTAAACTAAATAGCCAACCACTTTCAAATTGTAAGATAGATTTATTTTCGGTAAAGCATACATACACACGGGCAATAGAGAAGCAATTATTTCCAAGCATTCCATGGTAAAATTCTGTAATGATTAACCTAAGCTAGCTAGCGACAAATGAACCTACCAATCATCATGAATGTTGACCAGTGCATATTCTGTGCAATTGATACATTCTGCAACCGGTGCTTATTTTAAAATTATTCTATAAAACTGGTTTGTGTTGTTTGATTGGGCGTTATATATCGCCACAAACTGTGAAAACACCAGTAATAGGTCATATGGCAATGTTGCAGCTTACAAAATGTGGAAGGAACAACCCCAACTGGTGCCCATCTCCGCGCATTATTTCAGACACGGACAGGCATCTGAGTAGAACCACCAACGTTCCTTCAGCTAGCCGGATTAGCTTCCTAACATGATTGAATCCAAAGGTCCTATCAGGATTAGAAGCCACAGCCGTGAAGGGCAAGTGGTTTAAAGTCAATGACCATAACCATTCCGCCACTGACACCTCTAAAACTGGTGGTTTTTGTCCAGATAAAAGGATTGCAAAGTCTATTTAAGAAACTTAAGAGTGGTGAGTGTTAAACATACCTTATCAAGTTTGACTCCTGCTGTAAGAGAGATAGGAATGGCACATCAATCATCGCTGTTGTGTTTATTTTTCTGAAAAATGTTTTCGAACAATGCCTCCCAACTCTATGACATCTTGGTATGTGCAAAGGCTTTTCTGGAGCACTGTAATTGATCATACATACATTTGTATACAAACTTCAAAGAAATATTTTGAATGATTTATCAGAAAATGTAAAAAGAAAGTAGAAAATTACATAAACAATGCATCTATGCTAATATAATTTGGATTGTGGTTGATAAAATGTCAGTCTGATTGACTTAGCTTTATTCAATTCACCTTCATAATATTTAATCTTTTAACATTTTGACCTTGACATTCCCTTTCATGGGTTCACTACAATTTGTTTGTTAACAATAAAATTGTAAATACTTTATACATGTATATATTTTTTTTTTGGATTAACTAACTCATTTGGGACTTCAGTTTATTCACATATATAATAGTGTGAATTAAAACTTGCAAGGTTCTTATTAATAACAAGTCTTTTGTCTGATTTTAAATAAATAACATGGGAGAACTCAGAAGTGGGGGTTGGCTTTAAGTCAGGCACAGACACATTAGAGGTCATATGACAACCTTCTAGCTTTAGTAGTGGAGGGAATATCTCAGGTGCCCCTCAGCATATGCTGGCACTAGTAGAGTAGAACCACGGAGCTGGTAATCTTCCTCACATGAAAGAAGCCAAAGTCTCTGGCAGTTTTCAAACTCACAGTGGTGAGAGTTAAGTTATTTGAAGTGAAAAACCTTAACCACTATGCAAAATGAATAACACAACATAACAGCTTATTTAGTGTTATTTTCAGATATAATTGTATGATACAAAGAATGTCAATACAAATGTCTTAATCTTATAACATGGTATTATTTTGTTTGTAATTTATTGCCATAAATCATTTACCTAGTATTTATTTACAGGTAGCTTGTAAAGAAAATTATCTTAGAAATATACATCGTCATTGAAACTTACCATTTGTAAGGATATCAGATCAAATTAAGGGAATCTAAGAAAAAACATTCCTGAAGCTTCAGATAGTTTATATCCATATAGAATTAATAAATTCATATCATAATAATAAATTCTAACCAATCATTTCAATCAATATAAGGTAAAACCTAAGCATATATTATAATATAATACTCAGGGTGTCCGTTAGACCCTTGAAATGACTCTTTGACCCTACAAATTTCCAAAAGGCATGATTTTTCCCTCAGAATTTTAACTGGAGGGTCAAATTTTGTTAAAATCATGGGGACTTGGTCTTGTAAACGGTAAAACTTAGTCAAAATTACCCTCAGGATTTCATGGCTAGTGAACACCCTGATACTTTATTGTAAACTTCTTTTATGTATATGACAATGTTTACTTGTACAAGTCAATAATAAAGTATCTGTTCTGTGTTATAATTATTATTGTATAAAGTATGTACCTCTGTGGCCTTAAATCAGGGAACTTGTCAGTCACAGGAGAACTGCCCTGTATGTTGATCTTTATTGGCTGCGACTGATGATGAGAGGCGGGGCATCCTTTAGTTCTTAGGGGCTAGCCACAGGGAATGTTGTTGTACATGACTCCTCACTCTGACCTGCAGAGTGTGAATCACAAGTGCTTTGCCTAAAATTCATAAACAATTATCAAATCAAGGTAGTAAAGATAAATAAAGATAAAACCATAAAGAAGGATAATATCCTTATCATTTAGGGGATATATGACTTCAAGTTTCAATTTTGCATATCTTGCAAAAATTAAGTTTTTCTTTTATTTTCAACTACATGACATTTTCTTTAACATGGAACTGTTATTATATTTATTCATAATTTGGATCCATTGCTTAATACATTGCAAGTAAAGATATTGTATTGTATTGATTTTTATCATTATAGTTTATACATGTTATTTGATTTGAAAAAAATATATTTTCATTTTTAACAAAAGGGTTATGAAAATTATGCTACCTTTGGTAACCAGATACACAAGGTTTTGGTGTTGTTGGTCTTACCTCAAATGGCACCTCTTTTGTAGTGTTTTGTGGAGATATCAACAACTTTATTCTGTAGCCTAAATAAATTCCTATGGTCGAATATATGGAGTTGACACAGACCCCACTTTTGATTTTTGATGGTTCTCACCAAGAATATAACACTGTGGTTCACCAACATATATTCTATAGTAAATTATGTAGTCACTGTTTGTCCGCCTTCGAGAAAGTTTGTAAGCAGGTGTTATTCTAGAAATATTTAATAATGATTTAATACTATGCTCATTCCAGAATACCTGTCTGTGACATTTTAGCACTAATATCACACTGATTGTTATCCAGACTTATGTACCAAAGTTCAAGCACCATGGTATCACCATCGGCCGTCCTAAGTGAGATCTCCACACAGACATTCTGTGCAAGTGTTGACGTCTTATTTGACACAACTTTTGTGGCTTCTGTGTGAACTTCATTATTGTCTGTTATTTCTATGTTTTAAATCATTCTAAACATTTTCCTTACAATATTTATTTCCTTTTTTGTTACTTTTCTAAATAATAACACGATTTGAGAATTACATAAATATTTTGTATAATTTGATGTATATAAGGTAGTAAATTTTAAGAATTCTCGCACATTGTCGGAATTATATAAAATTTTAAATTGTCTTTTTATATGGCTGAGAAAAACCTTGGGATATTGGTAGTCATTACTTCCGTTGCAGTTGATGTTGACCATTGTTTTCTTATTTCTTATTAGATTGCTTGCAAACTTGGACACAACAATCCTTTGAACAATACCTTCAAATGGACCACAATGAACTAAATCTACCTAGACTTATAAATGACTCTGCCGTTCAATGTTGTAAATTTTACTTGACTTTTGCTATAATTTGCTATAATTTTGTTACTTACTTCTAAATTGCCTTCATACTTTGACACACCTATCCTTTGGACAAGATGTTAAAACAGATAAAATTGACCATGTTTTTCACTCGCCAATGATGTTGACCTTGAAGGTCAAATTATTCTATTTTTCTTGATTTTTGCTACAATGGGCAATAACTTAGGTTGTTGTTTAATGGAATGTCTTTAAACTTAAGCATAACTACCTTAAGTATAATGTCTTAAAGAATAACAAGTAATATTACATATAGTCATATTTCTGTTTGTTATATACTGTTTATTGAATCATAAAAAAAAGATAAATGATATCAATAAGTTTTAAAAAAATCGATAACGTACCTGTGTTTAACCTTTACACCACTTAATATTTTTTATTGACTCGTCCATATTTCAATTTAGACATCACCAATTATCCTCGTAGAGAAATAAGTAATGCTTGAATAGTGAAGAATAGTGCGGAATACGATCATATAACTGCAAATCGGCTCTTACACGGGGGAGGAAGTGTTACACGAAGGATGGAGTTCTTATGATAACTTGTTTGGAGTTCTTATGATAACTGTCACTGAGTTCCTGGAAAACGTTACGGATTTCTGTGGAAAACTTTTCTTTATACTTGGAGAACTCGCGTAAAAAATGGTTATTTTTAACTTTAAATGTGGAGTTTGAGGTGCTAAATTAAACTTTGATAATTAAGCTTGCCCTACAAATTGTATTTTGTTTCAGAAAAATCTTTTAGTTAATATTTTGTCGCCTTTTTTAAAAAAAATCTGGTAGTTTTTGAGAAAAATTCACCAAAATTACTTGCTAATTCGTACATATTGATCTTTTTCATTTGTGATCTTCTTCTTCGTTGCTATACTTAATTACCTAATTATTATGGAGAGTTGCAAACATAAAGCCCACGCTAATAAATTTATACCTGATTTTTCAAATGTTACGGAGTTCTTGCGATAACTCAAAATTTGTCCTGGAGTTCTTATGATAACTTTTGTTACTGCCAGTGTGTTTTTGTGCTTAATCACGGCACGTTTAAGCGAATTTTATTAGTCAATAAGTGTGTAAATCATTATGAAGCATAGTACGCTTACCATTTGAACAAAAATTTGGTTATATAACGTTGGTTTTGATCGTGTTTTCAGTTCAAGAGATATTTTTCTTACCTCCGTTTCTTGTGTTTTTTTTGTGTTTGTTTTTGGTCTTTTTGTGTGTGTGTGTTTTTTTTAAAATTTTATTGGAATGACTGTAAACATACTTAATGTAGAGCATTTACCTACAGGATAAAAATACGCTTTGAATTTAATACTCAAGCACGATTTCTTCATATATACATTATTCCTGGCAGTTTTTTAAAGAACATTTAGTAACTATGCTATCGGTATGCGTGTAAATGGTTTTCAGCAAAATAGGAGGTAGTATGCACTACCATTATCTAAATTTAATGAGGTGGGTGTCGTCTTTATATATTCAACGGGTATTTCAATTTCTAAAAGTTATCAGTTTTTGTCATAGAAACGTATAAAGTTCTATGACAATGATATGACGATAGAAAGTAAGTCTTCAGTAAGATATGTGAGTCACCGTAAGGTTCATGCCGTTTATCGACCTTGTTCCTTTCTCTATTACATCCAATGTAGCATCACGTGACGTACAGCAATCTCCATATTTCGGAAAATTGCTGCATACATTTTTCTTATCAAAGTTGGAGTCCTAGTTGTGGAAATTTTGCAACAACTTTTGCTGTAATTGATTACAAAAATATGTTGTCGAACTTCTTTCGCTCGAACCCGTAGGGCACGTGCAAATCTGTAGTAAGAGATCGGTAGTAATCGGTTGATTTTTTATGCATAAAAAGATCATACATTTCGGGTGCATGGGTGTGAAGGGTATCCCGGTTCTATACGATACATGGTATATAATGATACAATTTACTTAGCCGCTTCTTGAGGGAAGCCCAACTACTTATTGTCTGCTTTAGAAAGGCGGTTACTGGATTAGAAGTCATCGACTCAAACCCCTCGACTACGGAAGCGGTCGTTCCTGAAGATAGCTTAGCACCTGTTTATCCTATGTAGACTGTACACTAAAGCAGTTTCATGTCTTCTCCATATATATTGAATGATCGTGTTTTAATTTTGCCACATGGCCTCAATGTTGCATTTGCGGAAACTTATGACATAAAACTTTTGTTGATGAACAGTATACACAGAAACATTTAGTGCATTCGTTGGGTTTTATAATGTCAATATGATTTCGCATAAATTTAATTAGGAACTAAAACACGATCAAAACCAACGTTTATAACCAAATTTTTGTGCAAATGATAAGCGTACTATGCTTCATAATGATTTACACACTTATTGACTAATAAACGCTTGAACGTGCCGTAATTAAGCACAAGAAACACACTGGCAGTAACAAAAGTTATCATAAGAACTCCAGGACATATTTTGAGTTATCACAAGAACTCCGTAACATTTGAAAAATCGGGTATACATTTATTAGCGTGGGCTTAATGTTTGCAACTCTCCACTATAATTAGGTGATTATGTATAGCAACGAAGAAGATCACAAATGAAAAGGTCAATATGAACGAATTAGCGAGTAATTCGGGAATTTTTCTCAAAACTACCAGATTTTTTTAAACGGCGACGAAATATGGACTAAAAGATTTTTTTTTCTGAAACATAATACAATATGTTGCGCAAGCTTAATTATCAAAGTTTAATTAAGCACCTCAAACTCCCCATTTAAAGCTAAAAATAACCATTTTTACGCGAGTTCTCCAAGTACATAGAAAAGTTTTCCACAGAAATCCGTAACGTTTTCCAGGAACTCCGTGACAGTTATCATAAGAACTCCAAACAAGTTATCATAAGAACTCCATCCTTCGTGTAACACTTCCTCCCCCGTGTCTTAATCGGCAGTGATTAGTGTAACTGCTTTTTTATGAAGAAACCAGTGATGATAGTGAAAATTATGATTGGGATATTTTAATTAGCCAGGTCAGGTGTTTCTAAAAAGGCTGATAACACTGTAGCAATGTGAGGATACATTCAAATTTATTAGACGGCGCGTGCACCGTCTAGTAGATATGCATTTGTCCGTATAGCAATGGTGGAAAATTTTAGACTTGATTTTGTGCATTTTTTTTGTTTTATCAAAATCACATTAATTTCAAATTTTCTAATAAAAATAGCTTTTCTGATGTACAACATGTCACAGAGCTTTAAGGGATTAAAATAAACGTTTAACTGAAGTCATAGTGTCATGTTTGTATATCATATTCTTTTTATTATTATCTAATTTTATCTCCCAAATAAATAACGGTCCAATGAGCCAGTCTTTAGTTGATCGTTCTAAAGCTTAACCGTTGAGAGAGGTAACGACTGAAGCAGTCTCACTCACTTCATTTTCTCCGCCTCTGTTGAAGTTCGTCTCCGCCTGAAATTGTCGCCAAATTCAATATGCTAGCATTAAGTCTTCGTTGACGGGGGTGGGGAGAGGAAACCAGGACAATTATGATCAATATAACTTGACGAATTATTAAATTACAAGTTACAAAGCCTAAACCACGCCTACTACCAGAGAGGCGGTTCTCCCTTAACCCTTAGTTCAACACAGACCCGTCTATAGTCTAATGACGGGCAGAGAACAAGAGGTATCACTAAAATACGTAACGGAGATTATTTTTACCATACATGTACCTAGATTCTAGGCGAATATGCAAGTAGTTTAATCTTTTATAAATAAATACACAATACGTAACAAAGAATTGATTATATATATATATCAATTTATTCATAACTATTATTTGATATTACAGACATATTTTCGCTATTTGTAACAGACAGTTCGTCCTCAAAATAATTCGAACATTATGCAATTCGAACCAATATTTAAATGGCCATATTCTCGGCACATATTGTCTTGAATTTATTTTAATTTTACCAATCATTTCAATTTCACTTGTTATCCAATTTATTTTGCTTCGACCAGACGTTTCAATCTTTGTCGCAAAGACAAACATTTCAGAATTTCAGACACATACCAAGAACATGGAGAAAAAAATTAATAAGTGCTTCGGATATTCAACTGTAATAGAGAACGATTATCAACTCTGATTTTGTACATTACCTGTGACTGTTCACATCATTTGGCGGCGTCATTGATGTGCAGCATCAACATTTAACTTGTTACATAGATAATACACGTGGAGCTCAACTCGCAGAGACAAATGAGTACACAGTAACTTTTTGATATCCTTTTAACTCTAAGAATAAAATGTCAATTATTAATTCGTCGCCCTAATTCCATAATGATGTAAGTCGTATTTTTACCATTTTGAGAAAATCGACTTCAAAGTTTTAACAGGCTATATCTTCACACTTACTCAACCAATTTTAATATAAAATACATCATAGTGTGCAGAATTATTTTAACTTTTACTCTTTTGATTACGAAGGAGTTCCTGTAGATAGTTTTTTAAAAAATCAAAATAAAAGAAAAGAAAAATCACTGAAAAATATATTTTATTGACAAAAATACAAGAACCAGAATGCTGTAATAAGTTACAGCAATGTGACCCTAAATTATCATTACATTTAGGAGTTACAACAGTGTGAAATAATGACTATTTTACTGTTTTATACTGAAATTATATTAAATTTAGACGTAACTAGAAATTGAATGCTTTAACGAATAGTCTTGATCCACATTTATTTAGGCACCACAGAGCATGGAATGTGGCCAGGATCAAAACAGTAAATTTAGTCTTAAAAGTCAATAATAGAAATCAAGACAATGCGGTGAAGTGTGAATAGCCACGAACAGGCATTTTCAGGTTGAAATTGAACTCGGGCTTCATTATTTTATGACCATTTAAATAAAATAGTAAGCCTTGCAAATGAACAAAAACAAATAAAGTATTACTGATTTTGTAAATGTATCACATTAAGTTAAACAAAACGAAATCAAAATTTAGAAACATCGTCATTGTATTGATATTTACCACATTAAATAGCAAAACTTTTATCATATGATATGCTATTTTCACATTTACACTGTACACTATTAAATATTTTGAATTCAGATTTACTTTTGGTTTCGTTTATTATATCATTAATTCATTCCAAATTCAATTTCGAATACCTGTTACTTGCATACAAACATCATGTTGAACACAATTTGACTTACAAAACACACACAAATGTTTGAAAGATGTAACTGCTTAAACTTTGAAAAACAACATCAACAATGAGTTCCTTTCTCTGTAACATGAAAAAGAATAAACCTATGTATTTTACTTTTCTAAGAACAGCATTACTTAATGTTTTGTTTAAAAAAATGAAAAATATGAAACACAACTCAAAGCTCACACATTTTCAAAGATGCTACAGATCTGGATATGGTGTTTCAATGAACTACTGTACTTCAATTACTACTTGTATTTATATATCAAGTGGCATACAACTTCTTTACATACAATAACAATTAAGTATACGTTTGCTTTTAATGTTTTAACTGAACTGTTCACATCAATAACTCATTCGTATAAAAGCAATGCTCAATATCTAAGAGTTTCAGTCAAATATTAATTATATTTTACTTCAAGAAGCGTTTGATGAAACAAATATGACAATTTAAAGATTCTGGTTTTAAGACTTTGTAACATTTTTTCACGAAATCATTTTTTCTACGTTTCAATCGAATGACAATTTTTAACTAAGCATATTTTTTTTCTTTTTAAAAAATAGTTTTGGTAATGGATAATTTTCAGTTCAAAGGTTCAAATCACTTGATAATTACATGTAGTATTACCTTACGAGTTGGAAGTAGATGTACAAGGATTATTTTTAACTTAGAAACTTAGTTTAATTTTGCTTTGCATGTTCCAACTACATAAGAAATTTTAGCATAAGATTGAAAATGATTATGTTGACAAAAAGGTATAGACTGACACCCTGTTGATTTATGCAAAATAGCTGAGTATAGGTCAACAGGCACTGCGAAAAATATACTGATATACGGGAATATACGGTCCCGTATTTTTGACATATACGGGCGTGTACGGGATGTATTCGTCGAATATACGGACCAAGTATACGAGTCCGTATAGGGAACACCGGGTATACGGGAAGTCCGTATATGCATCAGGCATATACCGGGAATTCCGTATTTGCCCCATATACATGTACGTATATTTGTTCGTACTTTTGAAGTATACGGAGAATAAAATCCCGTATACGGACTATATTAAGGTTGCTATCCCTAGTATACTATAAATATACCAAGGATATACGGGACCGTATTTTCTACATATACAGAGGATATACGGACTCGTATTTTCTACGTATACAGAGAT
>NW_026864379.1:0-138364 GCF_026571515.1 Ruditapes philippinarum
TCCTGTTACTGTTATTCTACCTGTACTCTAGTTATCTACATGTACTCTAGTTTATCTTCTGGGTACTCTAGTTTTATCTACATGTACTCTAAGTTTATCTACATGTACTCCAGTTTATCTACCTGTACTCTTGTTTATCTATATGTACTCTAGTTTATCTACCTGTACTCTAGGTTATCTACCTGTACTCTAGTTTATCTACATGTACTCTAGTTTATCTTCCTGTACTCTAGTTTATCTAGTTTATCTACATGTACTCTAGTTTATCTTCCTGTACTCTAGTTTATCTACCTGTGTACACCGAGCATATCAACAGAAGATAGAGAAATTGTGTGAGAGGATGATGAATGAAGCCAAGTTGCGTTACTTCAGTGTTCCAAGGAGGAAGCTGAGAAACAGGAGCTTACAGAGGAAACTGTTAACAAAAGGTGCCTAAGAACCTGCAACAGAAAATGGTATTCAAAACTTGTCAGCATTCTGTCTCTTATTGTGATAAATTATAATAAACATCTTACTAGTAAAAGGATATTGAGTTTGAGATTGCGTATGTTTGTGTTTATTGAAAGTCATTGAGAAATAAATATGTATTGTGTGTATGCTTGTGTTTGTGAAGAGTATTGAATGGTGTATTGCATGATTGTGTTTACAGAAAGTTGTAGAGACACCTGATATCCGCTCAGTCTGCGTTAAGACCATTAAGAAGTCATCAAGAATATCAGGAAGAAGTTTAGCTGAGAAAGCACCACCCATGAAATATGAACAGAGTAAGTTCCCCTGTTCATTTTAACTAGATCAATATTTTTAAATAAACTTGTGAAAACAGCTTAAACTTTCTATTAATTACCCTCTAATGTGTTTCAGTTCTGGTGTTGGTCATAGGGTACAGATCTGCTTAAATCTAGACCCTTTTCTAAGGAAGTATAAAAAGATGTATAAGAGAATAGTTATTTTATTAAGTTTTATATTATGATTTTACCAGAATTGCAGGTCTAAGATATGGAGTTTTACCTAAGATGCTGAGAATACAGCTGGCCTGCTCATCAATATCTGTTTCTATCTGTGGCTATGATACACATGGTCAACCCGTGAAGACAGTAAAACCTGAGACCAGTCAGTCTGATAATACTGCAAGAAATGATGATAACACTGGTGGTGATACAGATATTAAGGCTGGTGATAATGCTTATGATAATACTGGTGATAATACTGGTGATAGTGCTGGTGGTAGTGCCGGTGATAATACTGGTGATAATGCTGGTGATAATACTGGTGATAATGCTGGTGATAATGCTGGTGATAATACTGGTGATAGTGCTGGTGGTAGTGCCGGTGATAATACTGGTGATAATACTGGTGATAATGCTGGTGATAATGCTGGTGATAATGCTGGTGATAATACTGGTGATAATGCTGGTGATAATGCTGGTGATAGTAAAACAGATAAAGGAGAGTTTGAAAGTGGACAAGAACATTGGCTTGGAGAAGATAGGGTAAATATATCAGATGGTACTTTTTATACCCCCAAAAACGAAGTTTGGGGGGATATATAGGAGTCACCCGGTGGTCGGTCGGTCGGTCGGTTGGTCGGTCGGTCTCCGTTGCATTTTCCTTGTCCGGAGCATAACTTGAAGACTAATGGTTGGAATTCAATATAACTTCATACAATGGTCAAGCACATTGAGAGGAAGTGCAGTGCACAAGAACCATAACTCCATCTTGACTAATTACAGAGTTATTGCCCTTTGTTACTTTTCCTTGTCCGGAGCATAACTTGAAAACTACTGGTTGAAACTCGAAACAACTTCATACAATTGTCAAGCACAATAAGGGGAAGTGCAGTGCACAAGAACCATAACTCTATCTAAAGTAATTACAGAGTTATTGCCCTTTAATATTTTCCATTGCTTTTCTTTTGTCCGGACTATAACTTGAAGACTAATAGTTGGAATTCAATATAACTTCATACAATGGTCAAACACATTGAGAGGAAGTGTAATGAACAAGAACCATAACTCCATTTTGACTAATTACAGAGTTACTGCCCTTTGTTACTTTTCCTTGTCCGGAGCATAACTTGAAAACTACTGGTTGAAACTCGAAACAACTTCATACAATTGTCAAGCACAATAAGGGGAAGT
Source organism: Ruditapes philippinarum (assembly GCF_026571515.1). NCBI lineage: Eukaryota > Metazoa > Mollusca > Bivalvia > Venerida > Veneridae > Ruditapes > Ruditapes philippinarum. Next base: position 2,139 of record NW_026864379.1, read on the forward strand.
GCAGTGCACAAGAACCATAACTCTATCTAAAGTAATTACAGAGTTATTGCCCTTTGTTATTTTAGCATTGCTTTCTTTTGTCCAGACTCAAACTTGAAGACTAATAGTTGGAATTCAATATAACTTCATACAATGGTTAAGCACATTGAGAGGAAGTGCAGTGCATGAGAACCATAACTCCATTTTGACTAATTACAGAGTTACTGCCCTTTGTTACTTTTCCTTGTCCGGAGCATAACTTGAAAACTACTGGTTGGAATTCAAAACAACTTCATACAATGGCCAAGCACAATAAGGGGAAGTGCCATGCACAAGAACCATAACTCCATTTTGACTAATTACAGAGTTATTGCCCTTTGTTACTTTTCGATTGCTTTTTTTTGTCCGGAGCATAACTTGAAGACTACTAGTTGGAATTCAATATAACTTCATACAATGGTCAAGCACATTGAGAGGAAGTGCAGTTCATGAGAACCATAACTCCATCTTGACTAATGACAGAGTTATTGCCCTTTGTTACTTTTCCTTGTCTGGAGCATAACTGGAAAACTACTGGTTGGAATTCAATACAACTTCATGCAGTTGTCAAGCACATTAAGAGGAAATGCAGTGCACAAGAATTATAACTCCATCTTGACTAATGACAGAGTTATTGCCCTTTGATACTTTTCCTTGTCTGGAGCATAACTTAAAACATACTGGTTGGAATTTAAAACAACTTCATACAATGGTCAAGCACAATAAGAGAAAGTGCAGTGCACAAGAACCATAACTCCATTTTGACTAATTACAGAGTTACTGCCCTTTGTTACTTTTCCTTGTCCAGAGCATAACTTGAAAACTACTAATTGGAATTCAAAACTATTTCATACTATGGTCAAGTATATTGAGAGGAAGTGCAGTGCACAGAAAGCATAACTCTTTTGACTAATTTAAAAGTTTTTGCCCTTTGTTACTTTGTATTGTCCAGTGCATAACTTAATTAATGATTGGAATTCAATGAAACTTTATACAATGGTCAAGGGCAGTGAGATGAAGTGCAGTGCACAAGAACAATAACTCTATTTGGACTAATTACAGTTATTGCTTTTGTTACGTTTTTGTCCAGTGCATAACTTGAAAACTAGTAGTTGGAATTCAGTACAACTTCATACAATGGCCAAGCGCAATGAGAGGAAGTGCAGTGTACAATAGCCATAACTCAATCTTCAGTATTTATAGAGTTATTGCCCTTTGTTCCTTTTCCTTGTCTTTCTGGACTTCTTACAGAGTAATCCAATAAAACTTCATCAATGGCCAACCACATTGAAAGGAAATGCAACATACAAGAAACCACAACTATCTTTAATTGCCCACAACCATAACTCTGTTTCAATTCTTTACAAGGTATTCTGTTACTAGTAGAATCCTCATTTCCGAAGCAGTCTTGCATTAATCACATTTAGTGATAGTTCTAGTTATAACTGTCTTTAACTGTAGTTAACAGTGGGTTTTCATTAAATTTTCTTTGTTTTGCACTATGCTAGGCTATTAGAATGGGGGCAAGGTCACTTAATGTTATCCCAGTCTCTGTGAGTTGTATATTTGTGTTCATGTTTATGTTACTGGTTGGCCTGTAAAGGCCTACTATATAAGAATGATGTATCACATATTATTGAAATCTTGACAGTAAAAATTAATGACAAAGTAAATGGCTGTCATTTTTTTAAGTTAAGAATTTTAGTGTTAATAAGAGATAAATACACAGCAGAGTAGGTCCTGAAGGTGATAATCGGCCCACATAATGAATAATTGCCCCCGAGGACATTATTCATTTCAGGGCCGATTATCATTTTCCTGCCCGTCTCTGATGTGTGTTTTTGTCTTTAATACACTTGATGGGTCTAACAGAAGCATTTCTTTTAAATTACTTTGATATTTCTTTAGTTGAAATTGCTGTCTCTGTTCATAGATTTTTACTAACAGTTGCTTTCGGTTATGTTCATACAAGGACGCTAAAATCAAGAAACATGGTTTATTTTCTCAGAATGATTTTGTTGTATTCTTATTCTTTTATTTTCAAGTAAACTGTGTTTGTACAAATTATACTTAAGGTGACAACAGACACTTTCCGTGGTACTTACATAAATGTCATTTAAACAAAGTTATTTTAATAATAATTGTTATTTATTTAATCTTTGTGCATTAAATGTCGTTGATCATCATAAAAAATAACATATTTGAAAAAAATGCCTTTGTAAATGATTGATTTTGAATAAAAATCCTAAAATTTTAAATTGTCATATCAAAGTCATTTTTTTAATTTTTTGTCATCAAATTTTTGAAAATAACCATACTTATATTATCTAGGGAACCGTGTCTCAAATTTTTTCTATATTTTCTCAAAAAAATATTACGTAACGTCAAACATTTTATGCGACTTTTTTCACCATACATATTACGTAATTAAAGATAATTAAGTCGCCTATTGAGCAAACAAAAATCCCTGACACGGTTCCCTCCGTAAATGAATTTCCTTTCATGTGCTTTAAACCGCATGTTAATTGCTTGATTTTTAAAGAAGTTATGCTGATTCAAAGTTAGTCCGACCCGCATCAAACGAAGTGTCATAAATCGGCTGTTCTCTCTCGGACCCCTACGTTTCACGCTAAATAATTGCATAATACACAAATATCGCACCAGAGAGGGTCACAAGTTGCGGTAACATACTCTAACAACATTTTATGACCCAGTGACATCTGACCAATTAAAAAGCTGCTGATTAATATCAGTTTATAGCTGAAATTTCTTCAATTCTTAACGTGATTTACTGATCGTCTGGTATCTGTCTCACATGTCACGTGACTATCGGTAAAATTTGAGGCACTCAGTGGGGGGAAATGGAACGCATTTGCGCACCGCTAGCGGGGTACTTAATTGTTTCCTTTTTGAAGTTTATTATTATTATCATTAGCATTATTATTGTATTATACCAGTATCACTCTGCCTGTGTATTCGTGTATGAAATTCCGTTAAAATACAAAATAAAAATAACAAAAAACTAAGCTTCTGACAGTCTTTTAAAGTCCATGGTAGATGTACAAATAAGCACGGGATATTATATATCTTTTCCACCAAATTGATAATGCTTCACATATTTTAATAGAAATAAAAGGTATTACTAGATCATTATGATCTGGCCTTCTTGACTTCTATTATGAATATCATCTATGCACGGCATAGAGATCCAGTTTCTACCGGGGATAGTCTTTTAGACAATAAATTTCATACTTTGTCCCAGATTTATTAGTACTGTGTCCGATTTACTGACGAACAATTTATTTTCACTGAGAATATATTTTAATATCTTTTTTTTATTTATAGAGAAATAATCATCCTTAGACAATCTAAAATGGTTTAGAAATTTGTCAGGGACACCTTTCCACAAGTCACATAGGCGTTCACATATAAAAATGTTGTCTGTTTTTGTTGTTGTTTTACTTGACATTGTTAGAAAACGAGGTTGAATGTAAAGTAAGCCCTTGAATCCGTACAAAAGTCTATCAACTCAACGTAATATCTATCAGATTAACGGGACAGACAAATTATTGTCACACATTATGGATATTTTAGCAACTACATTTTTAATCAACCCCGTGGTCGTGTGATTTGCCGCTATGCTTAATTATTTATGTTTCATACATTATGTTACGTACATTGGCCGACAATTTCTTAATTTATAAAAAAGGCTAAATGTTGAGATATTCATAAAAGATGTAAGTTAGTTGTACGATACATGTATTACGAGAAGTATGGACCAGTATGGACGTGTAATTCACGGATATATGGAACTACCGATTTCCCTCATTGATGCCTCAACAGGGGGCGGAGCGTTATCAATAAACGACAGGTTACGCGAATAGCAGATACAAATAGTATAGGTTCCGTTTTAAAACATTTAAAAACACATTTTTTGGACTAACTGCTTCCAAAATTAAATCACAAATGTGTTCAGAAAAGGTTAATAAATCTACTTAGCAAAAAATCTCATTTTAGGTATTTTCAGTGATAATTGACTCCGTTGTCACCTTAAGTTCTCACCATAAAATTAAGCGATTTGTGGTTGAAACTTACTTTCGCTTTGACAGCTAGCTGTTTTGATGACCTAAAATGTGACGTCATTGTTTCAGTTGGTGCAATTACTCGTGTTCATTGAGCCAATTATGATTATGATTTTCGGCCGCAGGTCATGTGACACTAATAATCGGTTGAATTGTTACTATATACAGTAACAAATTTATTAAAGGTCTTTTCTTTACATACATGTTTTATCCAGTAATTTCATTACATTGAGTTGCAGTTGTTATAACTAAAGTTTTATATTTTTCTTGTATTATTGACATGGTTATATAATTGCTGCAGGTTGATATAACTGGTGGTTATTGTCAGCATGTAGAGAATGAGCCTGTAGTATATTTGTAATGAGATGACATGGAGAAGATATCTACCACCTGTACCAGTACATTCAGGTAATCACACATACACACAAAACTTGTCATTTAAGTCATTAGTCAATGTTGCTCCTCCTCCTCTTCTATATATCCAGTCTAGAATTAGACAAATATATACACTCAGTCTGGAATCTGCTAATTATGTACACCCAGTACACAATCAGAAATTTTAACACTATTGGTGTCGGGATTACAGCAGTAAGCCACTTTGAATTATCAGAGCACAGTTCAGCCACAGCATCTTTTCTGCCCATGCTGTCAAGCAGTTTACCAGTACTAGTTGCCTTCACTTTAGCAAGGGACTGAAAACTCCTGTACATGCCAGAGCAGAGGTTCAGTTCAAATGACCGTAGAAAGGATTTTGTGTGGAATCACAATGAAAGTGACCTGTACTATCTGGGATATCGAACCATGGTTGCCCGATTTACAGTTCAGTACTATACCTATTGAGCTAACTGGACAGTTTTGTACACAACCATTCTAAAATGAGGTAATTTTACATAACCAGTCTAAAATCAGTGACAAATCAGGTATTCATGGACAGCCAGTCTAGCATTAAGTAATGATACAAAATCTTGTATTAAAGTATGTGACACAATCTACAATCTTGTAATTATACACAACCATTCACAACCATTTTTAAACCTTTGTTGGGTTTTTTTCAGGTTATCCAAAAGGTTGGGTGTTGCTTAGTGATTGTTTGCTCAATATGCCAGTATGTTTGTTCTGTGAAATGGTCAATGTTTGTTATAAAGTAAGTACTTGTAGCTTGTTCCTTAACTCTTACAACAATTACATTGAAAAGCAATTAATACTAATGAAACAAGTATAAAAATACATGGAAGGTATAAGTGTCTTCCTTTACAGGAGTTAGAATCATAGTATTTTATTCCATCAGAAATTTTCTATAAAGCAGTTCTGAATTAAAACTATTTACATTACACATTAGCTGTTCGTTGTTTTAGATCAATTAGAGAGCACTGGCTTATAAACAGGTCAATCTTATACCTGGTCTCAGGTTTATAAAACTTCTTTTCTGAGTTCTGTCGCAAATCTCAGGATTTTTATTGGTCAGTGAACATTCTGTGGCAGTTTCTGACCAATCAAATACCTGAGATTTGAGTTTGAGCTTGGAGAATTTCTTTATAACCTTGGACCCTGGTCGCGAAACAAAAAAAAACTGACTGAGCTGTGAAAAAGTATTTCATAATATAAACCATCATTCTGCATTAGATATTCTGGAGCAACAGTTTAAATCTTTAAAGTACAATGATGCTTTTATGACAGAGAATGAGATTATCTTACACAGTGTACTGAATTATTATTATTAACATGCAGCATCTAGACATTTAGAATTGTTCTCTAGAGACAATCTGGAAAGTTAGGTTTTCAGTATTTTCACGTTACATATGTCTGTCATTTTATATCATTATATATGTTATGTATAAAATTTGATTCACAGATAGAAGGACTAGAGGATGTTTTAGAACATCCTCAGAAGAGGTTTTATCCAGTTATAAACTTACCTTTCTCTCTCACCCAACAACTTCTCCACTCTAAAAAGTATGTACAATCATTCTCCACATTGTGTTATTACATGGCAGAGATGGGACTTCTATCATTTGGCAGGGAAGTCCTCAAAGAGAAGGATCAGGTTTGTTTTCATTAGATTTGATATTACCTAGCGTTGCCTTGAAATTTGTATTTTTGACTATACAAAGTTTACAGAGAGCTGTCCTGCTACAGCAACATTTGCCTCCAGATTTCAGATTAAATAAAGTTTTTTAGAGTGAAATAGTATATACTTCAGTAGAACTTTTATGTGTTAAACTTTGATAAGTTGATTTTCTTGCTGTGTTGAAATTCCTGATATATCTTCCTTAATATTTTAATAAAAATTCTACACATAAGTTTTTTTTTGTGTGTCAACATTTTTATGTGGTACATATATACATATAATTATTCAAGTATGCCATCTTCTAATATCACAAACTTTTACTTTTTCATGATTGCAAGTTTCTTCAACTTTGAATTTTGGGAAAACTTTATATATTTACTTTAAACTTACTTTAAACTTCAAATGTATGTTCCTCATCATCACCCACATCATATGTGATAAAGTTCTTAACCGTGGCTTGTATATTTAAAAAACTGCGTCACTTTTACCTCAGTAAGTATAAAATTTGTTTAAATTTGATACTTTTACTCTTCAATCATTATTGCTAAAATAATTTACTTCAGACTTAGAACTTAGTTTCTTATCTTTTCCCACATTATACCAGTACATGACAAAGTTTTAGTACTAGCACCTTAATTTCAAGAGTTTTCTCCCCTTTTAATTTAAGATTACAAATTAGAATCTACCTACTTTCATTTAAAATGTGCCTGCAATAAGCCGTCTGACATATAAGGTTAATGATTATTGTTTTATGATTGAATCATTCCTCTGTTAAACACATGACAATGTTTGTAACACTGGCAACTATGTTTCCAGGATTATCCATTCTTTAGTTTACAATGTAGTTGGATTTTAATTAGTTTAATACTTTGAACTATCCTATATTTTTGTAAGTTACACTGTGGTTGTACCCTCAACTGAGCATATGCCTGAATAACATTGAGGCGTAATCTTCTAGCTTATTGTTAAATGCAATTTATGTCTTTAATAGTACTCTGAGACCTGAAACCTGACAAAATTACATATCATGGTCTTGTTTTGTTTTCTAGTATTATGTTATGATTTATTTTCAGATGTTCATATACCTGCACAAAAATGCTTCTTTATTAGACACAAAGCTATCGTTAAAGGGTTACAACAAAACAAACGCTCCTGAAGGTCATGTTTTCCAAGAGAAACAATTCCACTTTGATACTTTAAGTGACCTGCAGACATACTGGGAAATTCTTCAGATTACTGCAGTAAATAGTAATCTAGGATGTAAATCAAGTAAGTTTGACATGTTAATGGTTACTTTCCAATACAATACTTATGTAATTTTTAAGTTGTGTTAAAGGTGAGCTTTTATAATAGCATGATTTCTGTCTTGTGCTTTACATAATGTTACCAAGATTTCTTTAATAACATCTCATTCTTAATATCAAGATTTTGACCAAACATCTACAAAAGTTATATGAATTGTTCCAGTCTAATGTATCAGTTGGTCACATGAGCTAAATATAGACTTAAAAGATGAAATTTTAAAAAATCTTCTCAGAAACTACAATGCACAGAGCTTATACATTAAGCATGTAGCATTTCTTGTTGACCTCAACAAAAGTTATTTAAATTCAGTACCATCAGGGCATTCTTCTGTTGTTTTTTCTGTTATGGCGCTATTATAAAATTCTATAGCTATAATTCATAAACCCCCACAGAGTAGTGGAAGGGGTTTTATAATTGTTCTGTCATTTAAAACAATAGGGAATATTAAATCATTCTTGAGGGTTTCTTTGTCAAAGTTGTTAATACTTGTACACAGAGATGTCAACCTTACTGTTTATTTGTGTGACTTGAAAACATTTTCAGCTCAACTATGCGAAGAATAGGGAGAGCTTTTGTAATCATCCTGATGTAGGTGTTGGCGTAGCCATTGCCGTTACACTTTTGTTAGGTTTTTGTGTTGAAGATGGTATCTCCATAAATTATGAAGGGAATGGGTTGTTTTGTCTGTTGCTTATTTCCTATAACTCTTGAAGGATTTTCATAAACTTGAATTAGATGTAAACCTCTTTAAAGCAGTATGAATCAACCATGTCAGGTCTAAGTTACTCATGAAAGTCAAATGATTGAGCCTCTATTCTTTCATAAAAAATGTATGTGATAGGTTTTACCCAAGTACTTAATTCTATGTATCAACACCTTTTCTTAAACATGGTCAGTGTCTAAGTTAAGTAATCTTACACCTAACTGTATGTTTGCTGTTGTTGGCAAGTTGTTGTATTTCTCATATTTCAGTGGTTCATAAAGACCTAGAAGATGAAGTAACATTTGAAGTAAAATCTTTGAAGCAAGCAAGTGCAGCATATAATCCAGAAACAGTGAAAGATGTTGGTGTTTTACCTGGAGATCGTAGGGGAGGTGCAGGTCTAGATTCCTCTTTGTTCAGGTAAACTTTACAATATTATGTTTGATTGGCATTTAATGTTTCAACAAAATGCATGTGTTTATAATAGACAGATAATCAGATTCATCACATTTGCCAATACCTACACATTCTGGTAACTTCTAATGCTATTTGTTATCTTGACTATCTTATTTGAAAACCTACAATTCTCTATTTCAATATAATGGTCTTGATTAAAGTTGAGTGATAGGAAATTTTCTTTTTTTTGGTACATTAGACTAATTGCATCGGAAAAAAACAGTTCAAGATGTGTCCATGTTTACAGAGTATTTTTAGCTTCTTATAGTAAGAGGGATATCTGATTCTTGTTCTAAAAGCTGCATGCATCAATATCAACCAAAATATTTCAAGAAAATCAAACTTGAGAAAAAAGTACTGAGATTTTAAGAAAAGAAAAAAACAGATTGAAGATAAAAGTAATAATTACCATGTTATGTGCCATTAATGACCGATTTTGTGGTATTTTTCGAAACACGTTTCCATATGGTACTTTTCTGAATGGTGAATGATTCTCACATAATATTTCAGTCACACAATGAAGAACTGGTCAAACTCTGGTGTGCTCAAACCACATAGAAAATACAGGAAACTGTCTATTGCTGTTGGACTTAAAGGAGGTTATTGTTTATTTTATATTGATTATTAATCAATCATTGTTAATTACTTTTTATCCAAAACAATTTCCAAGAGGTTATCGTAATTTTATTTCAATTTTATGTAAAATAATGTACACATGGTTAAATGTATATCTTTTTATCATCATATCATTATACCCCCAAAACAAAGTTTGGGGGGAGGGTATATAGGAGTCACTCGGTGGTCGGTCGGTCAGTCGGTCGGTCCAGCCGTCTGTTGCATTTTCCTTGTCCGGAGCATAACTTGTAGACTAATGGTTTGAATTTAATACAACTTCATATAATGGTCAAGCACATTGAGAGGAAGCGCAGTGCACAAGAATCATAACTCCATCTTCACTACAGAGTTATTGCCCTTTGTTACTTTTCCTTGTCCTGAGCATAACTTGAAAACTACTGGTTGGAATTCAAAACAACTTCATACAATGGTCAAGCACAATAAGGTGAAGTGCAGTGCACAGGAACCATAACTCTATCTTAAGTAATTACAGAGTTATTGCCCTTTGTTACTTTTCAATTGCTTTCTTTTTTCCCGACCATAATTTGAAGACTAATGATTGGAATTCAGTTTAACTTCAAACAATGGTCAAGCACATTGAGAGGAAGTGCAGTGCACAAGAACCATAACTCCATCTTGATAATTACAGAGTTATTGCCCCTTGTCAGGAGCATAACAAAAAAAAAACTACTGGTTGGAATTCAAAACAACTTCATACAATGGTCAAGCACAATAAGAGGAAGTGCAGTGCTTAAGAACCATAACTCTATCTAAAGTAATTACAGAGTTATTGCCCTTTGTTACTTTTCCATTGCTTCTTTGTCTGGAGCATAACTTGAAGATTAATGGTTGGAATTTTATACAACTTCATACAATGATCAAGTATATTGAGAGAAAGTGCAGTGCACAGAAACCATAACTCATTCTTGATTCATTTAAGAGTTTTTGCGTTTAGTTACTTTTTATTGTCCAGTGCTTAACTTGAAAATTAATGGTTGGAATTCAATGAAACTTCATACAATGGTCAGAGGCAGTGAGATGAAGTGCAGTGCACAAGAACCATAACTCTATTTGGACTAATTACAGTTATTGCCCTTTGTTACTTTTTTGTCCAGTGCTTAACTTGAAAACTAGTAGTTGGAATTCAATACAATTTCATACAATGGTCAAGTATATTGAGAGAAAGTGCAGTGCACAGAAACCATAACTCATTCTTGATTCATTTAAGAGTTTTTGCCCTTAGTTACTTTTTATTGTCCAGTGCTTAACTTGAAAATTAATGGTTGGAATTTAAAGAAACTGCATACAAAGGTCAAGGGCATTGAGATGAAGTGCAGTGCACAAGAACCATAACTCCATCCTCAGTATTTGTAGAGTTATTGCCCTTTGTTCCTTTTCCTTGTCAGGTGTATAACTTTAAAACTAATCTTTAGAATTCAATGAAACTTCATTCAATGGTCAAGCACAATGAGAGGAAGTGCAGTGCTCAATAAGCGTAACTTTTTTGGACTTATTACAGAGTACCACATTTAAAGGAAATGCAACATAAAAGAACCACAACTTCATTAATTGCTCACAACCATAACTCTATTTCCGTTCTTTTGCAAGGTATTCTGTTACTAGTAACTTCCTCATTTCCGAAGCAGTCTTGCGGGGGGGGTATTAATCACATTTAGTGATAGTTCTAGTTATACCCCCAAAAACGAAGTTTGGGGAGGTATATAGGAGTCACCCGGTGGTCGGTCGGTCGGTCGGTCCAGACGTCCGTTGCATTTTCCTTGTCCGGAGCATAACTTGAAAACTAATGGTTGGAATTCAATATAACTACATACAATGGTCAAGCACATTGAGAGGAAGTGCAGTGCACAAGAACCATAACTCTATCTTGACTTATTACAGAGTTATTGCCCTTTGTTACTTTTCCTTGTCCGTGGCATAACTTGAAAACTACTGGTTGGAATTCAAAACAACTTCATACAATTGTCAAACACAATAAGGGGAAGTGCAGTGCACAAGAACCATAACTCTATCTAAAGTAATTACAGAGTTATTGCCCTTTGTTGCTTTTCCATTGCTTTTTTTTTGTCCGTTGCATTTTCCTTGTCCGGAGCATAACTTGAAGACTAATGGTTGGAATTCAATATAACTACATACAATGGTCAAGCACATTGAGAGGAAGTGCAGTGCGTAAGAAACATAACTCTATCTTGACTAATTACAGAGTTATTGCCCTTTGTTACTTTTCCTTGTCCGTGGCATAACTTGAAAACTACTGGTTGGAATTCAAAACAACTTCATACAATTGTCAGACACAATAAGGGGAAGTGCAGTGCACAAGAACCATAACTCTATCTAAATTAATTACAGAGTTATTGCCCTTTGTTGCTTTTCCATTGCCTTCTTTTTTTGTCCGGACCATAACTTGAAGACTAATGGTTGGAATTCAATATAACTACATACAATGGTCAAGCACATTGAGAGGAAGTGCAGTGCATAAGAACCATAACTCTATCTAAAGTAATTACAGAGTTATTGCCCTTTATTACTTTTCCATTGCTTTCTTTTGTTTGGACCATAACTTGAAGACTAATTGTTGCAATTCATTATAACTTCATACAATGGTCCAGCACATTGAGAGGAAGTGCAGTGCAAACTCCATTTTGACTTATTACAGAGTTACTGCCCTTTGTTTCTTTTCCTTGTCCAGAGCATGACTTTAAAACTACTGGTTGGAATTCAAAACAACTGCATACAATGGCCAAGCACAATAAGGGGAAGTACAGTGCACAAGAACCATAACTCCATCTTGACTATTTACAGAGTTATTGCCCTTTGTTACTTTTCCATTGCTTTCTTTTGACCGGACCATAACTTGAAGACTTATTGTTGGAATTCATTATAACTTCATACATGATGGTCAAGCACATTGAGAGGAAGTGCAGTGCATAAGAACCATAACTCCATCTTGACTAATTACAGAGTTACTGCCCTTTGTTGCTTTTCCTTGTCCAGAGCATGACTTGAAAACTACTGGTTGGAATTCAAAACAACTTCATACAATGGTCAAGCACAATAAGGGGAAGTGCAGTGCACAAGAACCATAACTCCATCTTGACTAATAACAGAGTTATTGCCCTTTGTTACTTTTCCTTGTCCAGAGCATTACTTGAAAACTACTGTTTGGAATTCAGTACAACTTCATACAGTTGTCAAGGACATTAAAAGGAAGTGCAGTGCACAAGAGCCATAACTCCATTTTGACAAAATACAGAGTTACTGCCCTTTGATACTTTTCCTTGTCCGGAGCATAACTTAAAACGTACTGGTTGGAATTCAAAACAACTTCATACAATGGTCAAGCACAATAAGAGGAAGTGCAGTGCACAAGAACTATAACTCTATCTTCAGTATTTATAGAGTTATTGCCCTTTGTTCTTTTTCTTTGTCTTTCTGGACTTATTACAGAGTAATTCAATTAAACTTCATCAATGGCCAACCACATTGAAAGGAAATGCAACATACATGAACCACAATTATCTTTAATTGCCCACAACCATAACTCTATGTTTCAATTCTATTACAAGGTATTCTGTTACTAGTAATCTCCTCATTTCCGAAGCAGACTTGTGGGGGTATTAATCACATTTAGTGATAGTTCTAGTTTTAATTAAAGTAGTTTAATTATATTTCATCATGATAATACATTTATATGTTTCTGTGCCTGTTAGAGTACTAATTTCTGCAGGCTTAATATTCTGCAATTTTAAGCTTGACTTTTTTTAAGAAAAAATGAGCTATTGCTATAGCCATGTCCTCCGTTCCTGTTCCATTGACCAGTAACTTGACAAAACATGGATTCCTTATCCTCATACTTCACAGGTGTATTGGTCTTGGCAAGTTGATGAACACTTTTGATTTCGGGGTCAAAGAACAAGGTCACATTCACCTTGGACCTTTTATATCAAAATGGTTTCTGACCATTAACTTAACCACCCATGGGCCCTTTACCCTCAAACTTTACATGTGCATTGGTCTTGACCATTAGATGAGCACAATTGATTTTGGGTGCAGGGGTCAAAGGTCAATGTCACATTCATCTTGTTTTGTATCATTTTGCACTAGAATGACTATGATTGTTAAAATATTTGTAAACTTATAATTTTTGGAAGATAATTCTTTCCTTTACTTTCTAACCATTACATAAACAGTTTCTTTGTATCTTTCATAATAGTTACTTATTCTTACTACCCATTGAAGGTAAGAGGTTATTGATATTATGTTTTCATTTCCATGTGTGAATAATTGACATTTCAGGACTGGACCTAGAAAGTAAAAGGGAAGTTGTGGACTTCTTTAATAAGAATCGACAGAAAGGCAAGGAAAGACCTGATGATCCTAGTAAGTTTATTTGGGGCTAATTTCTCACCTTTGAATTTGTAATAATTATGTTCATGATGAGTTAGAATGTTCATTTTGTATAGAGTAAAGTCAAACTTTTGTGGCTTTCAATGGGACTGGCCCAAAAAAGTCACATATGACTCGAGGTACCCAAAAAGTGTTTTCAAATGTTTCATATTGCTATAATTATGTACATGCTTTTATTTTCTTTGTGTTATTTCATTTTGTTGAAGATATAAGATGATCTCTTTGTAGATAATATATTCTGTTTGAGTTAAAATGGTTTAAAAGTAAACATGTTTATATCCATCATTATACAAATACCATGTTTAAAAATAAATTAAAAACATTTGAATTTATTATAGTCTGTTTACCTGGAACATGATATGAGTAAAACTTACCATAAATTCTAAACTTTCAAAAATCTGTCAAATTACTTAAGGATTTTTTTTACAACATTTTATATTTCACCTTTTGCAAATAAATCATTATTGTGTATTTAAATAAGTGGCTCAGAGTCAGAAACAATGTGTAATGACCTAAATTTATTGTTCTCAAATTTTCACATAATATACTTAATTGTTCCTTTGATAGTCTTATGTTTTGACAGCTAATGTAAAAGGCATTTGTTGCATGTATAAATCATACTGTTCAGATATCTTATTTGCTAATTATAGTAATTAGAAACCTGTTGATTATTTAAGTGATGTTTATTTATTTACTGAAGTCCATCCTATGCCATAGATGGATACCTTCTTTGGTCCTCTAAAGTTTAAGGGCCATATGGGTCAAGGTCAAGGTCAAATAGAATTTATATTTATTTTTTCTTCATGCCTTTATTAATTGACCATTGTGCATTGAAGTATATGGACAAATATGTAGGTAAGGGAGCAGCCATTGCCTTTTAACCTATTTTTGTTTACATTGTAGAAAAACCTTCAGTTGTGAAAAAGATTACAAGAGAAGTGTCTGGAAATAAAGGGGGCAAAGGCATCCTGAGAAGGGTACATACAGAATTCACCAAAACTCATAGTATGTCCACCAACCTTTGTTAATTTGTTACTTATTGTTGTAACTGAACCTGGTATTGTTTATAACACAAATGAGTATGTAAATAGTTGAAACAGCAATTTCAAAAGTTTTGAAATCTTGACTTGTGCATGGTAATTTGGTAAATGGTCTTCATTGTTAACAATACTTCATGTACACTGGTAATATAAACATACCTATTCCACTGTCTGTTGGTGCTGATTTTAACAACATCTTATTCCATCACAAACACTAGACTGTAAGAATCGGTAAAGGAATCATTTGATATCATAATAATGATTTTTAACTATTAAAACATTGACTATATGATTGATAAATATTTATAAATTATATGTTATAATGTCCATTGGTTTATACAGAATTTATTTTATTTGATATAGTAGGAAGCTAAAAGCTTATAGACACACTCTCAAATCTATACCTGGAACAAACCAGTACTGAGATATTTCTCAGTATAAAGTTTCTTGTTCAAAGAAACAATAGTGTGATCCTGATGGAGTTTGGAAAATAAGCGATGTTTGATAATAAACTGGTCTAGAATGGAATCTTGACAAGTCTATTTCAGAAATTCAGGTCAAGGGCTCATGTGTATTTATGTAAATCTTCATTGATACATCATGATGAAGTGTAGTATTGTATTCACTGCTACATGTAGATACTGTTACTTTATTTTGTATAGCTTGATAATTAGAATAGAATTACACATGTATGTAATTATACTTATTTTCAGAAATAATCAGCAGAATGGAGGGTAAAATTATGAAAAAGAGATGTATAAAAATACAAGAAAAAGTGAAGAAAAAGAAAAGTAAGTTATTTTTCGCTTTAACTATGGTGCCTGTGTGATTGTTTATAGCTCACCTGAGCACTGAGCACATTATTCACATTGTAAGCTAGTGTAATTACACTCTGTCTCATGTTGTGTAGTGTGCATCATTTATTTTCAACAATTTATTGGAGGATAAAGATTTGCCCTTATCTGCCATTCCAATCATACTCATCTGCCTTTATTCTGTCCATCCGTAGACAAGTTTGTGTTGTATGAAATTCAATCAGTATAGCTCCAAAGACTATGATTGAAACTTGCTAAGAATAGTTGTCAGCATGTGGGAACTTACACAGCTAAATATTTTGATGATAAATATCTTGATGATCAGCAGAGTTATGGCCCATGATTAAGCAAAAATAGCATTTTTTATATCTGTGTCATATGTGAATGTAAGAGTATAACAGCTAGAGCCATGGAACTTTCTATCAATTGTTTTCAGCACGTGAACTTACACACCTAAGTATTTTAATTGAAAGTATATTGTAGATTTAAGATTGAAAATTTTGGGCTTGTGCCACTTGTAACTTGTAGTGTAACTGCTTTGTTTATTTGCAAAATAGTTTATATAGATGTTTTGTGGCACAACAATTGGAGCATTTTTATTCAATGGACATATTTCTGGCGATTAATGGCTTGCTTTATTACCAAACTTGGTAAAATTCTAATGTTAATAAAAAGACTAAAACATTATGAATGTCCTCCATTTTCTTGCTAAGTAAATCTATAACTTTTATTTTACATGCAAAAGTTAGTAGAACTTTGATATTATATATAAATATTATAATTTGGATGCCAACCAATTAAAATTGCAGAGGTCCTTTTGTTTTATAGAAAATGTGTTGTATTTTATGTGATAAGTAATTTATCTGAATACATCAAATGAAATATATAATTTATCTAGACACTTCACTTGATTATTAGTACAGTATCTTGGGGGATTTCTATATATCATATAAGGTCCCCTAATTATTTATGCAAACTCAGTTAGAAGAACATCTGAATTGTAAGAATATTGAGGGTGATAGCCTCAAATCATGGTGTGGTCCAAGATATGTTGTATGTTATATAATTTAACTGAATGCTACACATTATACATGTATATGTTATATTTTAATTTGATATACATGTATAATATATGTGATCCTAGCACATGATGTGTATTTTTTTATGTGATATGTGATTTATCTGAACACTACAAATGGTGGGTTATATGTAATATCTAGATATTACACATGGTGAGCTATATTTATTGTAATATGGTATACAATTTATCTGAATACTACATATGATGTTTTATTCTGTAAAGAATTAATACCGTATAATTTATGCCCATATGTTATATATTTAAGAGCTTTATACCAAATGATTTATGTGTCAGTGTTATATGATATATTATAGAGCTTTATACAATATGATTTATGTCCATGTGTTATATGATATATTATAGAGCTTTATGTCATATGATTTATGCCCATGTGTAATATAATTATTATTTAGAGCTTTAAACCAAATGATTAATGCCCATGTGTTATATGATATTATTTAGAGTTTTATACCATATGATTTATGCCTATGTGTTATAAAATATATTTTAGATCATTATGCTGTATGATTTTTGCCCACGTGTTACATGATATATTTTAGAGCTTTATACCATATGATTTATGTCCATGTTTTATATGATATATTTTAGAGCTTTATACCGTACAATTTGTGTCCATGTATTATATGATATATTTTAGAGCCGTATGAGAAGGGAGATGCGAAAGACAAGGATATATACAGAGATCGTTGTAAGCTGAGAGTTGTCTGGTCTTTAAAAGAGGATTCTGTGGTAAGTATAATTATGTTGTTATAATAAATTATGGGGGACTGAACACAAACTTTTCCACCAGTATGTAAACAACCACTCAGCATGATGTTTGTACATTCTGACCAAACTTTTACTGTTTGCACCTTTAATGTTGACCAGATTGTCAGACAAGTGACATACCCAAATGTGGTATAATTATCTACTGCATTGATGAAATTTTTAGCAATGGATCTTAAGTGAGTGATCTTTGTAGCGCTATCATTGTCTTCTTAAGGATGATTGTAAACTATGAAAATTTGTAGCCATAACATTTTCTTATTAACATTATTTTAATCCTGTCTGAGCTTATATATAGACTTATTGCTATCTCTTTCTTGGAAGAGAAAAAAAGAGTATTTGTTACAATTTGTTACAATTTTATTCCAGCATATGTCATTTTTAGCTCACCAGTCACAAAGTGACAGGGTGAGCTTTTGTGATCGCTTTTCGTCCGGCGTCCGTCCGTAAGCTTTTGCTTTAAATGACATCTCCTCATAAACCACTGAGCCAATTTCATCCAAACTTCACAGGAATGTTCCTTTGGTGGTCACCTTTAAAAATTGTTCAAAGAATTTAATTCCATGCAGAACTCTGGTTGCCATGGCAACCGAAAGAAAAATCTTTAAATATCTTCTTTTAAAGAACTGTAAAAGAGCTAGAGCTTAGATATATTGGCATGAAAACATCTTCTAAAGAGTGTCTACCAAGTTTTTTCAAATAAAAAAGCCCTGGGGTCAAAATTGGCCCCGCCCAGGGGGGTCATTGATTTTCCCTATATAGCATATAGTAAAAAAACTTAAAAAAATCTTCTTTTAAACAACTGTAAGAGCTAGAGCTTAGATATTTGGCATGAAAACATCTTCTAGTGAATGTCTACCAAGTGTTTGTTCAAATAAAAAGCCCTAGGGTCAAAATTGGCCCCGCCCCAGGGGGTCATTGATTTTCCCTATATTGCATATAGTAAAAAAACTTAAAAAATCTTCTTTTTAAAGAACCCAAAGAGCTAGAGCTAAGATATTTGGGCATGAAAAAAACATCTTCTAGTGAGTGTCTACCGAAGTTTGTTCAAATAAAAGCCCTGGGGTCAAAATTGGCCCCGCCCTGGGGGGTCAATTGATTTTTTCCCTATATGCATATAGTAAAAAACTTAAAAAATCTTCTTTTAAAAGAAACCGTAAGAGCTAGAGCTTATATATTTAGCATGAAACATCTTCTTGTGAATGTCTACCAAGTTTGTTCAAATAAAAGCCCTTGGGTCAAAATTGGCCCCACACCAGGGGGTCATTGATGATTTTCCCTATATGCATATAGTAAAAACTTAAAAAATCTTCTTTTTAAAGAACCCAAAGAGCTAGAGCTAAGATATTTAGCATGAAAACATGTTCTAATGGGTGTCTACCAAGTATGTTCAAAATAAAAGCCCTGGGGTCAAAACTGGCCCCGCCCCGGGGTCATTGATTTTCCTTATATGTGTATAGCAAACTTAAAAATCTTCTTTGAAAAAAACCCAAATAGCGTTTTAGTTTAGATATTAAGCATGAAAACATCTATAAGTAAATATCTACAAATTTTAAAGGCCCGGGGGTCAAAACTGGCCCTGCCCCAGGGGTGTCATTGTTTTTTAACTATATGTGTATAGTAATAACTTAAAAAAATCTTCTTTTTAAAAAAACCCAATGAGCTAGAACTTAGATGTTTAGCATGAATACATCTTCTTATGGGTGTCTACCAAGTCTGTTCAAATAAACAAAGAAGAGCCCTTGGGTAAAAATTGGCCGGGGGGGGGGGGGGGGGGCTATATACAGGTGAGCGACCTCAGGGCCATCATGGCCCTCTTGTTAATTTATACATTAGGTTTGTTATATTATTCCCTGCGGTCTGAGAACTGCAGGGGTATTGGTACGGCCGTTTAAGTTTTGAGGCATGGAGGAGCATGTGACCCTGGTTTCGGTACACATGGATTGGAGCATGTGATCTGTAAACCGTATATGATTGGTTAATTGACCTTTTCGAAAACCTGGCTAAATACCGTTTGCCGGTACGATACGGATTTACCTCTAGGGAATTAGTCAGAATTACATCTAATTAAGAACAAAAAACGATTACGTGATATTTCTAATTTTCTATAATTATTTTACCCTTAAAGGTGAAAAAACTTGAATGATGTGTTTGAAATTTATCAATGTTTCTTTAATATGTATCTCAAATTTTACAAACAATAAATTGTTTATACTGAAAATCTACAAAATTAAAATATTCGTAGTGGCATCTGTCATAATAAATAGAGAAATTTTCTGCGTAAACTTGTGTGTTTACTTTTTTTTTGCTCGGAATTATTCATAAAATGGTATGTCTATTAAATCATTTTCTTAAAAAGAAATAATTGTTTTATGTTCGACCTTCTTCGGTCATCAACGGTCACCAGTTTCCAAAGACCTTCTTCTATATTGATCGATTATTGTCAACTATATTCCTGATACAAACGTTTATTTATCCCCCCCAAACAATGTTGAAAATAGTTAAATGAAATATCTTTATATTATTAAAAATGTGCCCCGCAGGACTATATTCCTGATACAAACGTTTAATTTATCCCCCCCCCCCCCCCCCAAACAATGTTGAAAATAGTTAAATGAAATATCTTTATATTATTAAAAATGTGCCCGCAGGAAACCATTTTTCTTGTAAAGATATAATGAATTTCTATTTTTAGCTACTGATGTGTCGTTTGGCTACATTGATCATGGACAACAAAAAGAAAACAGCACTGGTATCATACATCAGGATTAGAGATTATTTACATGAGAAATGTGGAGTATGTACTCTCTAAACTTAACATTTTATTATGGTAGTTAAATGATAAATCTTCTTAATGACACAAATTACTCACTTGACATTCTATTATAAATGAATCCTATGTAACATTCCAGAAATATATGTATATTTATATTTGTTGGAGTGAGGAATAAAATGTTTTCATGTTATGAAACTTAAGGAGCCAGCTTACTGAAGGTTGATGGTTTTGAGATCTTGAAATAATACTTTAATTGGCATCTGAGAGTTTTCTCTATAAGATATTATGTCTGACTCAACACAAAACGTAACAAAATAAAGAACAAAAAGGAAAACAAAAATATAAATAATACTTCAAACAAATAATCATATGAAGTAAGATAAATGTGATGTATGACGACAGCATGGTTTTGTCAACAAGCATTCCAAATAACAAAATTGATATTGCTGTTCCAAAGTAAAGGAAAACTGAAAAATGCTGCTAAGATTTACAAGTGTTGACAGATATGTATGATACGGTAGAAACATTAGAGATGAAGCCAGAATAATAAATGAAATGTGTAGCTATCTATTGTAAAAGAGGAAAGCTTAGGAACATTAAACATTTCTCAAGTAGAAATTTAATGGTAAAGATGTAGTGGAAATGTAATAGAGAATTATTACAAGTAGGGATTGTCTGTTGTATATTGATAGTGAATTTAACATGATTGAATAAGCTTAACTATTACCTAGTATAACATTCAGTCCCAAGTTTAATTTATCTGAGATCAGCAAAGCATTCTTGCAGAAATTTTAAGCGCTGTAAAAAGAATTTTAATGCTTTGAATTAATTTTAGTTTGATTTAATTTTAAATAGGGAGGAACTTAGTTGGAATAAACACTGGTGTGAAAAAAAAATCCATTAAACGCTTCAACTCATTGTTACAACAGATCATTGTTGTTTGTAGAAATGTTGAGCCAGAAAGAATGTACATGTATTGTGTTATACCCGTTATTACCTGTCTACCTTTCTACACTAAGGTGAACATGGTGTTTTAGGTAACAATAAATCTCTCTCTCATACTATTCATGCCATTAGAAGGATTATGAAGGCAACATTAAGGTTACCATATAAATATCCATTGTTATGACATCCATTAGCAATTCATTCTCCACTGTATTTGTCACAGATATCCATATAATATCTATATGTGTTTGTATATGTTACATATATGTTGTATATGTTACATCTATGTGGTATATGTTACATCTATGTTGTATATGTTACATCAATGTTGTATATGTTACATCTATGTGGTATATGTTACATCTATGTGGTATATGTTACATCTATGTGGTATATGTTACATCTATGTGGTATATGTTACATCTATGTGGTATATGTTACATCTATGTGGTATATGTTACATCTATGTGGTATATGTTACATCTATGTGGTATATGTTACATCTATGTGGTATATGTTACATCTATGTGGTATATGTTATATCTATGTGGTATATGTTATATCTATGTGGTATATGTTATATCTATGCTGTATGTGTTACATATATGTGTATATGTTACATCTATGTGTATATGTTACATCTATGTGGTATATGTTACATCTATGTGGTATATGTTACATCTATGTGGTATATGTTATATCTATGCTGTATGTGTTACATATATGTGTATATGTTACATCTATGTGTATATGTTACATCTATGTTGTATATGTTACTATGTGTATACATATGTGTATATGTTACATCTATGTGTATATGTTACATCTATGTGAATATGTTACATTCTATGTATATGTGTTATTTGTTAAATCTTCAACCTTAATTGTCAAAAAACCTATTACATTCTCTCTGGCCACTTATTGTTGAGATGGTTGACTTCAAACCACTATGGGTTTAAATTACATGAGGGACTTAAGATCGTTCATGTGGAGAAACTGTCCAGTAGGTAATTGTGTCTGGAAGAATGTATAGAAGATCATATGGAGTCTTTCCCTATCAAGAAGCTAGTGGTATGTTGCCACCAAAACTGTGCTGGTGTGACTTTAGATCCAGCTCTCCCACCCACACCCACCCCACCTTATAAAAAAGGAAATTTACCTTTAATATTTATTTTCATAATACAATAAACTACATATTAGTTTTGATTGGTAGGAAATTAATGTAAGATATTTTAAAAGGTCAAATAACAGTTTGATTTTTTCCCAGAAATTAAAAATTTGATTAAATATTAGATATGGGGTTAATATCTTCTATATATTTGAGACTATCCTATTTGTTTGTTGGCCAAGATTTATAATGACTGTATAACAGAGAAATAAAATTAATATAGTCTGAATGTACAGACAAAAATGTCGCCTTTGTCCAGTGTTTGATGTTATATTGCTGTTTTATACTAGTCATTATAGTATTTTTACTTTGTTTTTATTTATTAACAGTAATGTATTTTTCTTTCCTAAGGTTGGAAACGTATATTGAGGACAGTGAAACCTTGTTTAGTATTTCAGAAATATAGAAATACAAATGTCTATATGACAGATGTACTAACTATTTGTATACACCAGTGTGGGTGTTTTCTTCTTCTATTATATGTCATATGTCATCTTATTGTATATTGTGCTGTATTTAGATTTATTTTATTGTCTGCATTTTGAAGTTTTATACTGTAATCTACTATTCAGGGGTTGTTTTATTAGGCTGATTGGAGGTGGTTTTATTAGACTTTATTGACGTACAGGAGACGTAATGTTCCTAGTTAATTTCAACAAAATAACTAAGTTTTGGACTTCCCGTTGTCTCAGCAAATTGATTCGTCTCTTGTGTAAAAAACATCTAGATAATTTCCTCCGAAGACTGGCAGGATTACCGTAATGAGATTCATATGCTAAGTTGATTTATACTGAGACAAGACACATAATAGTTTGAACATTCATGGTCAGACATCAGCCTTTCTTTCATTATCTTTGCATTACATCACATAAAATGA
This sequence comes from Ruditapes philippinarum, assembly GCF_026571515.1. Lineage (NCBI taxonomy): Eukaryota > Metazoa > Mollusca > Bivalvia > Venerida > Veneridae > Ruditapes > Ruditapes philippinarum. The sequence continues at coordinate 25,299 of NW_026864379.1, forward strand.
TGATTTTGTAACACGAATACAGTCTAAATTACTGCAGTGTCGAGGTTAAGACTATACAAAATACAAACACATTTTTCAGTGAACAAAATACAACATTTGATTTATACTCCAGTTATAATCAGCAGTTGAGTATCTCTATAAGGTAGAAATGTTTCCTCTATAAATTTACCCAAAATTAGAGAAAATATTTAATATTGTGGAAATTATCTTTATTCTGAGGTACAGAATATACTAAGAAGCTTTAATCAAGTGAGCTGTATCAATATTACAACAGAGGTTATAATGTGCTTGTTTCGTCTAAAACAAACTATCTACCTGACTTGTGGAAGCATTGTGCTTATACCCAGATATCTTTTATGTCTAAAATCATAACAGAATGTGTACCTGAAGGCAGCTGGAAACTTGATGTATATGACTTTTTTAACAATTGTAATGTGACTTAAACCTATCTGATGGAAAGGAGAACTACTTTTGTGGTTCTGTCCACTCAGCGTAAAATCAAGTTCCATTCATCTAACTGTTCTTCCATCTGCATCTATGGTCTGACTTGACTAAAACTTTAAAATTGACTTTCCTATAGTCTCATTTATTGTGTAATTTTAAAATCATCTTGATTAAATATTATAGATTATCTTTTTTTTATACAATGTACATGTACATTTCTGCTTGACTATTTCCTGAAAATTGAAAATACATTGAGTGAAAACCAATTTAAGATGTAAGTCTTAAATTAAGAATGTCAATGCTGATGAATATCTATCCATTCCTTACTAAATCAAAATGTTGAAAACTTGTATTGAATAAATGAAGAATAGATTTTACTGAGATAATTATTATCATGAAATCCTGTAGAAACTTCGTGAAATGTTGGAAATTTCCATGGCAACAGTATGTTTAAAAAGTGTCTAGGTTCATACAACAACTTATAATTGGACAAAAAAAACTTTATTGTAAGTGTATTGATTTGTACGTACTTTTACATACTTTTAGCTTGTTTCTCTTTCATTTTCATGCTTTGTTAACATTGGAAGAGATATTTTAAGCTTTGACAAATGGAAGGTCAAACTCAGGAATCAAAAACAACACTGATAAAACTTGTTGTAGAATTTATAATGAAGAATGTATCAATGTTTTCTTATGGTTATTAATGAATTGTCTGCTTAAATTGTTACAAATTGACTCAGTCAGATTATGTGAAAAACAAGAGTAAGATAATTTCCAATCTAGCAGATCATTTATTCTCGTATATTCAATTTGTGTAATATTCCAGAATCATGAAATAGTTCAAATAAGTAGATGTCATATATGACAGGTCACTCTAAGAATGATGGCTAGTGTAATAGATAGACTGGTTAACAAACTATTTCATCATAATTTATGAAGTTAGAAGTTAAATGTTTTCTTAAGGCTATTTCTCAGCGATATTTGAAATTCACCAAAACTTTATAGGCACTTTCATAATTGGAGTTATGGCCCTTTTATGCCTTTTTGTCTGTCATTCATTTTCTAAGTAACCATTGGCTAGAATTCTTTGAAACCTCCAGAGATAAAAATGAGTGTAGTTTGGTGTGTGGTTTGTGCCAGTTTTTGTTAGCTCACCTGAGCAAAATGCTCAGAGGTGAGCTTTTGTGATGGCAGTGTCTCCGTTGTCCAAAAATGACCCCACCCTAAAGGTTCACTAAGTTTAAGTAGGCTTAATTAGCTTTTATAGCATCGAAGGATTTTAAAATAACTAGGCATAAATGTCTACCACATCAAGACGACATGTTGCAACAAAGACCCATGTCCCTACCTTCAAGGTTAAGGTCACACTTAGTTAGAAGGTACTCATTCTCTCGAGAAGAGTTTGAAGATACACATTCATGTCCAGACTGTAACTTTGTCATGCATGGAAGGATTTTAAAATAACTTGGCACAAATGTCTACCACATCAAGACAATGTGTCGCGGCTAAGGCTCATTTCCATCTGTCCCCACTTACACAATCATCATGTCCAGACTGTAACTTTGTCATGGATGGAGGGATTTTGAAATAATTTGGCACAAATGTCTATCTCATAACAACATTTTGTCATGTCCAGGAACCACGTCACTTCTTCAAAGGTCAAGGTCACACTTATATTTTGAAGGTTCATGCTATCACAATTAGAGATTACAGGTACAATAATACAAAGAACAATATTCAGCAATTAGTTACTTTTCATTCTCTTTTCTTTTCATAATACCTGCATGCTTAAGAAACCTTTTTGGGGGCATTGGTCACTTTGGTGACAGCTCTTGTTTCTTTATTGAGCTATGCCAGTCCCTGGGGGTTCTCTTGTTTGGTATGTATTGTCTGTTTTATGTGAATATAAATAAAGACTGAGGTACTTGTTTTCGTTTCTCTGACAGCAAACATTTGTTTGTAAGGTCACACACCTCCCACTTCCTTCTTTTTATAGATAAAAGAACGTAATTTATCTGGTACAGTATAATTATAAGGAAATAAAGACCCAAGGAAATGTTGTTGAGTTTATTGACCACTTATAGATAATTCATTTATTGTTAACAATGTCAAGGAACTGTGGTCAGTTTATTGTACTTCTGCTGTCACTATTGACAGACTGTGGGAGACTGTTGTTCATTGAAATATTTTACACTTAAAGTGACATTATGCTCATATTTTCATAGTCAAGTTGAGCTGAATTGACTTTATATTTCAAAAGATGGTGTTTGATTGGAAAATGTTTAGGATGAAATTATAAATCTGCCTAAAATATAAAAAGTCTGCCCCACTCTTTTTATAAACTAAGCGTTATAGGTAAATTCTAATGGATATTTACAGAAATTTCATTTGGATCTGTACATTATTTATTGTTTATTTGAATTTAATTATTAAATTAAAAGGAATTATGGCAAAATGAAAACTTATTTTGATATATGATCCACCCGTTCACTCACTTGGATGGGCATAATGTCACTTTAAAGTAGCATGCCTCCAGATTCATGCTAATTTTCATAATTGTTTTCATTATATTTTTTTAAATTATATTTAAAAGGAAAATATTGTAAAGTGAACTAGGAAAGTAATTTTAAAAAGTGCAAACGACACTTACAATCCACAAATATTTCCAAAACCAATCCAAAATATACAAATATAGCCCTAACTGAGTAAGTCATGCAATGCATAAGAAATATGGATATAGATACCGCAAAATCAGCCATTAATCACACATATCATGTAAATTATTACTTGAATCTTTTACTTTTCTTGTAATCTGAGTATGTTTTTCTAAAGTTCAATTTCGATGAAATATTTTGGCTCATCTACAGACAGTTTTAAAGCAGAAGATTTTGTGTAATATGGTTTGGTAAATTATAATGGTTCCTGTACTGTAGCAATAATCATAATACATTTGTCATAATAAGTAGCATTGGAATATAGATTATAATAAATGACAATCAGATATATAACAATATTGGATGAAAATTGGAGAATTCTTTTTATGCCACCGCAGCATCTGCGATGCGGTGGCATATAGCGATTCACCTGTGTGTGTGTGTGTTTGTTTGTGTGTGTGTGTGTTATATAGATTATATAGTGAACTTAAATAATCTTCTTGTGAAAAACCACTAGTCCAATTTCAACCAAACTTGGCAGGGTTGATCCTTGGGTGAAGGGCCTCTGAAGTTGTTCAAAGAATTTCATTCCATGCAGAAATCTGGTTGCCATGGCAACCAAAAGGAATTATAAGAATAAATTAAAAACATCTTCTTGTAAAGACCCAAAAGGCCTAGAGCTTAGATATTTTGCATAAGGCATTGTCTGGTAGACCTCTACCAAGATTGTTCAAATTATAGCCCTGGGGTCAAAATCAGCCCCGCCCCAGGGGTCATTGGTTTTCACTATATGTACATATAGTAAAAACTTAAAATGAAGGTACTAGGCTTAGAGGTTTGATATTTGTTATGTGTTATTATCTATAGGTACTCTACCAAAGTTGTTCAAATTTTGCCTCTAGTGTCAAAATCAGCCCCACCCCGGGGGTGGGTTTTCCTTATATGTAGGTTTTCCTTATATGTATATAGTAAAAAATATGAAAAACAAGATCAACAAGGAAAGGCGGCGTTCAATGAACGCCCCATATGACCCAGCAACAAGAACCAATGGCAAGGAGCCCAGGTGGACCCCAAACATAAAAAGGACAGGGCAACGACACGTTAATCAATAAATGATAAATAATTTGTAACTGATTAGGAATTCAAAGAAATGATAATAGGCCCACAAAGGGGAAGGGGACAGGAGACCGGGGAAGGGGGGGGGGGGGGCGTTAATCAAAGAAATAAAAACTAGAGGCAATGGGAAGATACTTACCGTAGACGAGAAAACAACAAGGGACACAAGCAAAAGTGTCACCAAAACAGTATGAAACAACATAGACATACATCTGAGGAACACAGTGGGGCGCCGCCTTGGAACGGTCAGCAGCATAATAATGACTGCTGGGGAGTTTAAACCGGTTAATGGTGCACCAAACCTCGCTCTTAGCCCCACCATGTTCCTATAAACGAGACAGTGTAAATAAAATGAATCCCCGCCAAGTGAAATTCTAACAGTTGTCATGGTTACAAAAGGTTAAATAAGTAAAACTTAAAAACTTAAAAAAATCATCTTCTCTAAATTCACAAAGGCTAGAGGTTAGATATTTTGCATGAAACATTGTGTAGTGAACTTTTAGCAAGATCGTACAAATTATAGCCCTGGGGTCAAAATTGGCCCCGCCCCGGGGGTCATTGGTTTTCACTATGTACATCTAGTAAAAAATTAAAAAAACTTCTTGTCTGAAGGTACAAGGCTTAGAGCTTTGATATTTGGTCAATGATATCATCTATAGGTACTCTACCAAAGTTGTTCAAATTTTGCCTCTAGTGTCAAAACTAGCCCCGCCCTGGGGGTCATAGGTTTTCCTTACATGTATATAGTAAAAACTTTAAAAAAATCTTCTCTAATTGACAAAGGCTAGAGGTTAGACATTTTGCATTAAACATTGTGTAGTGAACCTCTAGCAAGATTATTCAAATTAAAGCCCTGGGATCAAAATTGGCCCCGCCCCTGGGGATCATTGATTTTCAGTAACTATGTCTTAATCAAATTTTATGATCACATCCGTGTTATTTGTGCCGTGTGGCGGCTGTAAAAAGTCTCCCCGTACATTTAATCAATGATGTTATATTTTCGATCCTTGAAGATCGTTCAGCACGACATTATTGTTGTGCTTATGGTATTTTTAATTTCAACTTTTCGGCATTTTCTAGTTGGGTGGTTCCATTATTCCTACTTGAATAATGTTGAATCACCCTTAGGATATGTTGTCTGCTTTTTAAATTTGTCTTTTGACGTCTTATCTGTGATATGCAGGCTTCATAACCTCTGATCCCCTTTCAAAATTCCATTTTATTTAGTTCTGCCCATTGTTTTCTCGTTTAGGGCACACGCTTTTTATTACTTGGGGACCATACGCCGCTTTTCATGGAATGGCACGGAAGTGTCACATTGAAGGTTCCATGATAACCGCCGTATGAACACATCTGCGGATGTTTCTAAATTCAAAATTTTACTATTTCATGTTTAAATGTTGAATTCTGCTTAAGCCGGTGCTAGGGGGCGTGGACGGTAACTTGCACTTTCCAGTACCGTCCATGAACAGGCTCAATCAAACCAAGCCTGCAACATTTTCAATTTTGCCGTGTTGGGCTTTCTTTAGGGATTCTGTATTTATCTATTTTAAAGTAAAAAAATTAAAAATTTTATTTCTGAAGGTACTAATTTGATAATAACAGATAAGAAAGTGATCTATGCATTATGGCAATCTGTATAAAAAACAAAAAATATGTGTTCCTACATTACTATTTAGTGTTGTATTTATGCGGTGGCATGGCACTTTTTACAAATGCAATCTTGTTATTTTGAAGTTTATGGTTTTTTCCCTTACATGTAAAAAATATTACACTTGTCTAGATTCTTCTATATTCTATGTACAATAGTGTAAAAGTTAGTTGTTTAGAGTGGATACTGTCACCTTTTTAAAGGCCCATTATGCCCAGAAAAATGCTTTTGTCTTTATTTCTCAAAAGCTTTTAATTTTTGTTGTCCTGTTATAATTACGAAAAAGTTGCTCACTGGACAATTACCTGAACCATCTTTTGCTTCTGTTACTTTAAAGAAATCAGAACAGTTAAAGTGGTTAAGTATTTTTAAGAATATTTTAAGGAAGTGAAAATACTACTTTGTTTACATTTAGGTACTTTTATGACGAATATCTTCCCATTCAGCAGACATAGATAACTATCTACATCTCTGGTGAGAAATGTCTAACATCTTAAAGGCACATTATGCCTTAAAAACAAATACATTTTTCCTCCTTTAGAAAGACCAAAGATGAGTTTTATAACTATTAATTTATTAATTACATATATAGATGCTTATCATCTACAGAAATAGCATTTTATGATTTTTTTTGGTCATGAAAATAATAGAATGTAAACAAAATAGTATTTTGACTTCCATACAAAATACTAAGTACCTGTAATTGTACTACTTTCCAAAAAGCTACAGCAACAAAAGATGGTTCTGAGAATTGGCACCAAAAGATATAAAAATAAAAGAATTTCTGGGGCACAATGGGCCTTTAAACCACAATTTAAATGTTATGAAACTCATGTTTGCACTTTCTTAAGAAAGAAAAAGGTGTTTGTTTCTGAAGTATAATGTGCCTGTAAAACATAATTACACTTATCTTAAACAATAATCTTGATATTATTTAATAGATAATTAATAATAATTGCCCTAACAATCTCTCATAGATAATTGATGATCAATTGTGTATTGCAGTCAAATGAAACATTTATTTTCATGTTCATTTATCATACTTGGAGGCAAAGATTCAAGACAATTTAGTGCTTGGTGGCGGTAGTGATTAAAGACCTTCGTTATTTCACCAACATGAAATTAATCATGTTTGTTAAAATTTTGTAACATGTTTTAATTAAGCATCTTTATAGAGGTAATTTTAAATATTTCCAGATGTCGGTCAATATTCTTTTTGTATTACTTTTTTAGCTCACCTGTCACAAAGTGACAGGGTGAGCTTTTGTGATCACTTTTCGTCCGGCGTCCGTCCGGCGTCCGTCCGTCGTCCGTAAACTTTTTCTTTAAATGACATCTCCTCATAAACCACTAAGCCAATTTCATCCAAACTTCACAGGAATGTTCCTTTGGTGGTCACCTTTAAAAATTGTTCAAAGAATTTAATTCCATGCAGAACTCTGGTTGCCATGGCAACCAAAAGAAAAAACTTTAAATATCTTCTTTTAAAAAACCATAAGAGCTAGAGCTTAGATATTTGGCATGAAACATCTTCTAGTGAGTGTCTTCCAAGTTTGTTCAAATAAAAGGCCTGGGGTCAAAATTGGCCCCGCCCCGGGGGGTCATTGATTTTCCCTATATGCATATAGTAAAAACTTAAAAAATCTTCTTTTAAAGAACTCAAAGAGCTATGGCTAAGATATTGAGCATCAAACATGTTCTAATGGGTGTCTACCAAGTTTGTTCAAATAAAAGCCCTGAGGTCAAAATTGGCACCGCCCCAGGGGGTCATTGATTTTCCCTATATGCATATAGTTAAAACTTAAAAAATCTTCTTTTAAAGAACCAAAAGAGTTAGAGCTAAGATATTTAGCATGAAACATGTTATAATAAGTGTCTACCAAGTTTGTTCAAATAAAAGCCCTGGGGTCAAAATTGGCCCCGCCCCGGGGGGTCATTGATTTTCCCTATATGCATATAGTAAAAACCTAAAAATCTTCGTTTAAAGAACTCAAAGAGCTAGAGCTAAGATATTTAGCATCAAACATGTTCTAATAGGTGTCTACCAAGTTTGTTCAAATAAAAGCCCTGTGGTCAAAATTGGCCCCGCCCCGGGGGTCATTGATTTTCCTTATATGTGTATAGCAAAAACTTAAAAAATCTTCTTTGAAAAAAACCCAAATAGCTAGAGTTTAGATATTAAGCATGAAAAATCTTTTACTGAGTGTCTACAAAATTTGTTCAAATATAAAAGACCTGGGGTCAAAATTGGCCGGCCCCGGGGGTCACTGATTTTCCTTATATGTGTATAGCAAAAAACTTAAAATCTTCTTTGAAAAAACCCAAATAGCTAGAGTTTAGATATTCAGCATGAAACATCTTCTAGTAAGTGTCTACAAAGTTTGTTCAAATAAAAGCCCTGGGGTCAAAACTGGCCCCGCCCCAGGGGTGTCATTGTTTTTAACTATATGTGTATAGTAAAAACTTTAAAAAAATCTTCTTTTAAAAAGCCCAATGAGCTAGAGCTTAGATGTTTAGCATGAAACATCTTCTTATGGGTGTCTACCAAGTTTGTGCAAATAAAAGCCCTTGAGTTAAATTGGCCCTGCAACATTGGGGGGGGGGGGGGGCTATATACAGGTGAGCGACCTCAGGGCCATCATGGCCCTCTTGTCTTATTTTTATGGACAAACAATTGCAGAAATTATCCTTGGTGAAATAAACAACTTTAGGGGATTTGTGGACCATGTAAAAATATGGGAGTGGTATTGTCCAGGTTGTCAAAAATAAATGTGAGAGGAATTGTCCAGGATGTGTATTATTCCAGATACCCGTTGGTAGCTACAGATAAATAAAAAAAATCGAATTTGTTCCTGGAATCATCCAGTTTTAAGAAATGAATGTGAAGTTTCTTGCTCAAGGAAATAACAGCTTGCATCTAACAGGGTTTGAACCCATGCGGTCAGCAATCCTTAGATTACTGGTCTTCACATTAACTATTCAGCCATGCTGCCACTAAAGATTTGCATTGACTTGATAAGTTGTACATAGAATGTCAAATATGAGAATCAGTTATCGGTGCATAAATTATGTTTACTATAACTAATAAGTTTATAGGAGTATGTTCTCTAGAGCATTGAAAAAAACCTTTAATACCAGTAGTTATATCAATATGTTATCTAAGTTGTCCTATCTGATATGTTACATTATCTAAGTTATTGTGACATTCTTATTTAATATGTTATATTATTTAACTTACTATGTCTGCCAGCATTGCTGAATAGGGACAGCATGAGATGAGTAATAGTAGGGTTGCAAGTTTGATCCTCTAGCGAGGCGTAATTATAACATTGAGTTTTATGACCATTTGTCTCTCACTGCTGCTTCAAAAATCATGTTGGATTAGAAGTAGATAATTACTGGTTAGTTATCCTGGTTAGCCAGTTAGGTTGCATCAACGGCCAAGATATGACCAAAACATTAAAATTGGCATAAAAAAAACGGAAAACAAACAAACAATCTATACAAACTAATTGTGATCATCTTATTTCAGAGACCAGAAAAAAAATTGGTCAATGAACAACAATTAGAAACTACTATAAATCTTTACAGAATGAGCTAATTTGTTCATTGAAAGTGAGAATACGTACAAATGGTCTGTGAAATAAAGGCAATATAATATGTTTTCAGACCATAGCTTACGACAAGACCTCACAGGCGGTACAGAGACGCATAAAGTTTGTCTTAAAGAATCCTCAGACAGAAGCCAATTTACTAGTATATTATCGGGAAGCCATGCAGGACGAGGTAAGAGTTATTGTCGTCTGCTGCAACACATTTAATCCAGTCTGTTTCAGCATATAGAACCCATTCTGCTACAGATATTAACATTTAATTACATATAATTGTAACTTGCACCCCAGGGGTTTCTTTAATATAGAAGTAAATGACAAAAGTTTTATTCATGATGTAAAGGGCTTGACTAAATAAAAATAACATTATTGACACTCAGACAATATATTCTCATTCTTTCGTCTATAAAATGACTAGGTCTCAAAGTGTTTCTGCAAATTTATATTTTAGAGCTACAGAACATTAGTATACAAGTTTGTCAAATGGCTTATAGGATGACAAGATAAAAAGTCAACACAATTTATCAAAATATTTTTCACTTGAATAAGCTTCATCAGTTGATATGATGAATAACAAAAGAAATGACGTAAACACACCAAACAGACGTCTACGTTAATAGACGCCACATTAAAGAAACGTTATATAATAAAATAAATCCTCTATTACTGTTTTATACAATAAGATATGTACATGTGTATATATACAAGTAATTATTTGAAATAGCACATATAATTCTCAAAATGATTTACATATAAAACAACTGGATTAAAAGATGCAAACATTTCACAGAGAAACTAAGCTAGTTAATAAATTCAACAAGTGTGAAAATAACAGTTTCTTATGTGAAACAGAAAGTTAAGAATTTCAAAAATACTTGATTTAATCACATTTTGAAATTGTAAAAAGGGAAATAATAATTCAGAATGCACTGCTATCATTTAGTTGTATATCTTAAAAGGCTTTTTTAAAGCTAAAAAAAATATCTGACTATTATCTATGCAAGTTAGGCATTATGTTCAAAATTAATTTATGTAATAGAAAAAATCCAAAGACCATATGAGTACATAATGAATTATGGCTTAAACAATTTCTAATTTATTGTGATAAACCTTCTGTACTTTACAAATATATAAATTTTATAATTTGGTGTTGAAATTTTGGTCCTGGCAGATACACTAGAATACTATCATGTATTAACCCTTTCCCTCATGAGCATATTGTGAAAAATGGCCGTTTTCACTGAAAACAGAAAAGCCTCCTGTTACAAGTTCAAACTGCTATGAAACTATGAAAAATGCTTCAATACTAATCAAAGTTGGCACAAATGTTGACTGGTCCATTGCCTTTGTAATGACATGCTCAGTCTTAAATTTCCTGTTACCATGGCAACGAGGGGACATCTCAAAATTGCCAAAAATCACTATTTTGCCTCGATTTTTTCCATCAAAATTTATTTCAAAGTGCTGCAACTTCTCAAGGGATTGAGATAGAGTCAAAGGCTTTTCAGCGTTGGTTACACGTTACCTTATGATCTGGGGTCATTTTTAGCCTCCCACAAGTCCAAAATTTTCTTGGCGATGAGGGGGCCTCCGCCCCCCTTCAAACCCCACAAACAGAAGGGGGCACATCCCCCTTCTGGCAACCCCCTGATGTATCTTTTGGATGGGGGGTGGCGCTGAAAAAGTACTCACTTTTTTTAGCAACATTTCTCAAAAGAAAACATGTGTTTGGGGCCCAAATACGACATTTTTTCACTATTTCAGGACTAAAAAGGGGGGGGGGTAGAAAGTGCGTTGTTTCGCGTAAATTGTTGCCGATGTTATCTCCTCACAGCAGTTTTTAACAGTTACCTGCAGATTTGTATGGTTTAAGAGAAAAAATATTGTTGAGCTTAAATTAAGATTAAAGCTGATTATTTTGATATTATATATATAAGAAAAAATTCATTTACAAATTGTCACCTAGAAATTGTAGCCTTTGGTACTGTCTAGTAGATGATAATTGTAAAAGTAAAGCAGTTTTCACAGGGCAGTTTATAGTTGCTGTCAGGATATTGTTTTATTATCTCCAGACAGTCAACTTTTCCCTCCTGTGAACAGAAATGGACATTGCAACTTACAAAATTGTCATCTGCTGTATTAAAGTGCCATTTTGTCTGTTATAAAATCATATTATATTGTTGTCTGTTTTTCAGGTTGTGTCCATTTTATGTCTGCTAGAAAAGTTTATTTGATATAAACATCAGCTGTAAAATTCCTAAACTACAAATAAAATACTTGACTTTGTTATCTGTTTCAATAATAAACTTGTAAAGTGTCAGTTTATGTTACACTTTGTTAAAGATAATGTGGGGGCGTCCATGGCCAAGTGGTTACGGTTGTTGACTTCAAACCACTTGCTCCTCACTGCTGTAGGTTCAAATCCCGACAGGGACTTTGGATTCTTTCATTTTAGGAAGCTATCTAGCTAGCTTGCGGAACTGGATTTTTGGAATGAGTTGAATAAAATTATATCATGCGAGCCTCTAGCAAGCATAATATTATTTTATTCAATGAGTTCAATAAAGTCAACAATGAACCTTTACAAATTTTCTATTTATCACATACCCAATATAAAGACTGTTTAAAGTGAAAAGGAATCGTTTATTCATTGACGTGCCTATAGTGTAACTCTAACAAAAATTTTTAGGGCATTATTACACTAGTTCCAGTACTTTGATTTAATGCGAGAAATATTTGCTATAACATTGGTGCTGTAATTTTATTATGTAGATGCCAGTCAATATAGCTATATAGCTGAGAAATGCTTAACAATTGCATCTTGATTTTCCAACCTAAATAACAAGCATGAATTGTCCTTACTGTAATCTTTGATCACTGAAATGTTACAGATTGTCTTCTTTTTACTTCTTGAAATCACTAGAATTGACTTCTTACAAAATGTATCAAACTGTACAATGTGTCAGACATTTGCTTTTATCTTGATCCTTGGAGGTAAATAAAGTTAAATGATAGCTAATTTATTAATAGCTTTAGTTAATTAAATATCCTCCAGTTTTCTTCACATTTTATAAAATAATATTATAAAAGCAAGTGTCCTTCCCATATTTAGTAGATGTTAACATTTTTTTATGATAGATGTATTAGAAATTAAGTTTATGAACAACTTGTGTATTTCTATTTATCTTTTCAGTTTGTATTGACAAATTATGTTTCAAAGGAGTTTGTCTTGACTGACACAGATTTAGAACCGAAGTTTAGAAAACTGGTGGAATATCTTCTAGATAAGTTTAAGTAAGTAGTGAGGTTTTAGGATAATTTCTGTACGATTTATCATGCATATTTATAATCTTCATGCATTGTAGTCACTGGACCTTGACATATTTTTTGTCCTTCATCATCTATATATAGCTGTAAACTGACTTCTTTCTTAAACTTGTATAATATGTTGTACTGTACACATCAATTTTCTTTTAATCTGTGAAGTGCTGTCAACAATGATTGGCCAATCATACCAGTACAGAACCAGACTAACTTACTACCAATATAGAGCCACATTTATTTACTACCAGTACAGAGCCAGGATTGCCTACTACCAGTATAAAGCCAGACTGACTTACTACTAGTATATAGCCAGACTGACTTACTACCAGTATAGACTTACTACCAATATAGAACCAGACTGACTTACTACCAGTCTAAAACCAGACTGACTTACTACCAATATAGAGCCAGATTGACTTCCTACCAGTAAAGAGCCAGGATGGGCTACTACCACTGACTTACTACCGGTATAGACTTACTACCAAGATAGAACCAGACTGACTTACTCACCAGTATAGATCCCCCAGTATAGAGCCAGACTGACTTACTACCAGTATAGAGCCAGACTGACTTACTACCAGTATAAAACCAGACTCACTTACTACCAATATAGAGCCAGACTGACTTCCTACCAGTATAGATCCCCCAGTATAGAGCCAGACTCACTTACTACCAGTATAAAGCCAGACTGACTTACTACCGGTATAAAACCAGACTGATTTACTACCAGTATAAAGCCAGACTTACTTACTACCAGTATAAAGCCAGAATGACTTACTACCAGTATAAAGCCAGACTGACTTACTACCGGTATAAAACCAGACTGATTTACTACCAGTATAAAGCCAGACTCACTTACTACCAGTATAAAGCCAGAATGACTTACTACCAGTATAGACTTACTACCAATATAGAACCAGACTGACTTACTGCCAGTATAAAGCCAGACTTACTTACTACCAGTTATAGACTTACTACCAATATGAACCAGACTGACTTACTGCCAGTATAAAGCCAGACTTACTTACTACCAGTATAAAGCCAGAATGACTTACTACCAGTATAAAGCCAGACTGACTTACTACCGGTATAAAACCAGACTGATTTACTACCAGTATAAAGCCAGACTCACTTACTACCAGTATAAAGCCAGACTGACTAACTACCAGTATAAAGCCAGAATGACTTACTACCAGTATAGAACCAGACTGACTTACTACCAATATAGAACCAGACTGACTTACTACCAGTATAAAACCAGACTTACTTACTACCAGTATAGACTTACTACCAATATAGAACCAGACTGACTTACTGCCAGTATAAAGCCATACTGACTTACTACCAGTATAAAACCAGACTCACTTACTACCAATATAGAGCCAGACTGACTTACTACCAGTATAGAGCCGGGATGGGCTTCTACCAGTATAAAGCCAGACTGACTTACTACAGTACAGATAACGAGGAATATGCAAAATCCTCCGAGGATCGAGGAAAACACTCGCAACTCCGCGAGAGTATTTGTCCATAAAAACGAGTGACTCCGTGTGAAAAACGTGTGATGAGAGTGACTCCGAGACGAAAATAAAAGCGCGTGACTCCGAGAGAGAATTACCGCGTAACTCCGTGTCGGTGTCTAGCTGGTGTAAATAAATGCAAGTGCAATCTCATTTTATATTTAATTTAATTATTTAGATTACCATTCGAAAATAAAGATGATTTTTAGGGTTGTTGTTTTCAATTTACCCTGAAACAGTTGAAAGGTACATTTGATTTGAAAAAATCACTACCGTAAGCGTCATCAGTTCTCAAGTTTATTTTTATCCCGATTAATTAAGTCAGTAGCAATAACCACAGGAACCTGAAATTTTATCAAAAACAAAAAACGATTTAAAAAATCCATATAATAACGGCCCAACTATTTTTTATTCTTCTTTAAGAAATAAATTTATTATATAAACTTCTTAATCTTAAATGTTTCTAAATGCATCAAATACCGATAACGTGCCGTTCTAATTTATTTCAGGTGCCAAATATTGTGTTGTGTTTTTTTTTTCAATGTGGAAAATTAGTTTCGATCTTCATAATATTTTAATCATTGTGCACATCAAAAAAATTGACTTTCCCAACTTTTATATTGGTTTGTATAGTTTTAAAAATTGTCATGTACGTTTCTTCATAATCCATTGTTTACATGTATTTTAGTTACGTGTCAACCTGTCACATCCGCCGTTTTAATTAGAAGACTCTTGATTTATATATAATTTTTGAGAATTAACATTAACTTAATCGTTTCTAAATAAAGCTGCTTAAAAATTAGTAATATATTGTTGTAATTTTATTCCAAGAATATCTCCGAAAATCTGTCGGTCTCATTCTGTTATCAAAGTCATATGTAGCATTCTAATATGTAGATGTATGTTGATATTGGAATCAAAAGTAAATTGTCTTGTGATGATCATTAATAAATTAAGATTTTTTGTTTTTTATTTCAGGCATAATGGAGGAATTCAAGAGTTATAGAGGTGTTAACAAAGGCCGTTCAACTTACCTAGCGCACTGCTCCCGTAATTCATTCACCTGTAATCAGCATTACAAAGATTGACAAAAAATAAAAACAGCAAAGAATAAAATGATCATTTTATTTGCCTTTTTGTTTTATTTGTTTATGGTTTGTACATCATCTATATCATGTCATTTTATAAAAATAAAAAACAGTTTTGACAAAGATTAAACACGTACATGTACTGTTCATAGACGATAAAACAATATTTTTATAATAGCATATGAACATATTTGATCGTCACAGCAAGCGGGCATGCATTGTATATGTACGTATGTGGATTGAAAAAGACCGCCATGCCTTTAAAAATCACTGCCAATCTCAATGTTCTTGTTTTATAATTCATGGTTTTATTTTTGAGACGACGTACGCAGCGCCTGTTGTTTTGCCCCTGCAAACATCGGTAGAATTTCATAAATGAATTCCTTAATGTTGTCCTTTCTTGTGCTGCCAACATCGGTAGAATTGCCTAGCAAATCGAACTTCTTAACTCTGTTCTATATTGTTCTGAAAGCAATAGTAAAATAAATTTAAACATTAATGTTAAAAGCAGGACTGTACATGCCGACATAGGGTGTCGCTGTTTTGGCTAGTACATTGTATGGAATGATGTATTATATCTCGTATTTCACGGATTTTTTATCAACCAACAATTAAAAGGAGACGTACATGTACTTCACATGCAAAAAAGAAGCTCATCTATATTTTCTTATTTTAGAATACTAAATTAAATAGGTTTTTGACACTGCGCGTTACGGGAATTGCGGGAAATCATCGGTTATTCTTTCCTTTAATTAATTAATGAATCAAGTGTGTCTACTTTCGTTTTCACTTGTGATACTTTACATCAACGAAGAATTTTCGACAACATTGTTATTTTGAATGAATAATACGTGCGTTGAAGGATTTTATTTTAGAGGTAGAGCATTATATTAATTAATAAATAAATAAAGCATACGTGTACCAAATCAGTCTTATTTTCTCGGAGTCACTCTTTTTGACTCGGAGATTCACGGAGTCCCGCAGACAAAATTGTCACTCGTTTTTGTCTCGGAGTCACTCTTTTTCACCCGAGAAATTTATAATCCACTCAGAGTCACGCTTTTTGAGATTACTCGATACTCGCAGAAATTTGCATATTCCTCGATATCTGTACTGTACCAGTATAGAACCAGACTGACTTACTACCAGTATAAAACCAGACTGACTTACTACCAGTATAAAGCCAGACTGACTTACTACCAGTATAGAACCAGACTGACTTACTACCAGTATAAAACCAAACTGACTTACTACCAGTATAAAGCCAGACTGACTTACTACCAGTATAAAGCCAGACTGACTTACTACCAGTATAAAGCCAGACTGACTTACTACCAGTATAAAGCCAGACTGACTTACTACCAGTATAATACCAGACTGACTTACTACCAGTATAGAACCAGACTGACTTACTACCAGTATAGAACCAGACTGACTTACTACCAGTATAAAGCCAGACTGACTTACTACCAGTATAAAGCCAGATTGACTTACTACCAGTATAAAGCCAGACTGACTTAGTACCAGTATAGAGCCAGACTGACTTACTACCAGTATAAAACCAGACTGACTTACTACCAGTATAAAACCAGACTGTAACTTCCAGTATAAAACCAGACTGACTTACTACCAGTATAGACTTACTACCAATATAGAACCAGACGGACTTACTACCAGTATAAAGCCAGACTGACTTACTACCAGTATAAAACCAGACTGACTTACTACCAGTATAAAGCCAGACTGACTTACTACCAGTATAGAGCTGGGATGGGCTTCTACCAGTATAAAACCAGACTGACTTACTACCAGTATCAAGCCAGACTGACTTACCAGTTAAGAGTCAGACCAACTTACCATCAATATAGAGTTACTAACAACATTGACCCTGACTGGCCTACTTCCAGTACAAAACCAGGTTGGTATGCTACTAATACAGGATAAGATTGACTGACTTACTACCAGTATAAAGCCAGACTGACTTACTACCAGTATAAAGCCAGATTGACTTACTACCAGTATAAAGCCAGACTGACTTACTACCAGTATAGAGCCAGACTGACTTACTACCAGTATAAAACCAGACTGACTTACTACCAGTATAAAACCAGACTGTAACTTCCAGTATAAAACCAGACTGACTTACTACCAGTATAGACTTACTACCAATATAGAACCAGACGGACTTACTACCAGTATAAAGCCAGACTGACTTACTACCAGTATAAAACCAGACTGACTTACTACCAGTATAAAGCCAGACTGACTTACTACCAGTATAGAGCCGGGATGGGCTTCTACCAGTATAAAACCAGACTGACTTACTACCAGTATCAAGCCAGACTGACTTACCAGTTAAGAGTCAGACCAACTTACCATCAATATAGAGTTACTAACAACATTGACCCTGACTGGCCTACTTCCAGTACAAAACCAGGTTGGTATGCTACTAATACAGGATAAGATTGACCGACGACTACCAGTAGAGAGTCAGACTGACTTACTACCAGTTTTGAGCAAGACTGGTATGCTGCAAATGATGAAAGTGTTTTTTAATGCCCCCACTATTCAGGAAAGATATACGTTGACCATCTGTCATGCTGGTTACGAAACTAGAATATTGGGGCATCACTGTCCTATTAACAAATTTATAGTTTAAAATAAGTACATACATTAAAGATTATACTGATCATAGAACATTATACAGTCAGTATTATCTTTTGCCATGGATTTGTATCATTTAGAATCATAAGAAAAACCTGTGCTTACTGGTAAATTATTGTAATATAGAAAACATATACAGTGTAAGATAACTATATTTGGTTAACAAATAACAGTATTCAGCTCTAAGTAATGTTTGGTCATAACAGACTTACTATATGTTGAAATGGAGTGACATTCTTGTCTTTGATAAAGACATAAAATGTATTATATGTAAATTAAGTAGTATTTTTTTCATTACACATTCTGTATAATGGCAGGAAAATAACTACATTTTCCTGTAACCATGAAATTACATGACATAAATGTTGTTTATTTAACAATTTGGCATTTGATTGAGTTTCTTAGAATTTAGTTTCATTACAAGCAGGAAGTCTAAGCATTCAAATGTGATATAGA
Source organism: Ruditapes philippinarum (assembly GCF_026571515.1). Lineage (NCBI taxonomy): Eukaryota > Metazoa > Mollusca > Bivalvia > Venerida > Veneridae > Ruditapes > Ruditapes philippinarum. Next base: position 43,827 of record NW_026864379.1, read on the forward strand.
CCAAGATTAATAACTGAAGTAATTGACTTTGAAAAATGTAATATCTTTTAAGACTATTTTATTCTTGTTAATTTAATATACCGGGGTACATGTGTTTTATGAAGTGAATTTTCTATATTTTAAGTTGTAGAGCTTCTTACCCGGCTACAGATTGTCCATGGACAGCCTTAAAATGACCATGGATATCCATGGATATCCATGGAAAGAGCATGGAAATACATGGATAAGTCAAGTGAATGGACAGTGTCCATACTAACAACATGGATAACATGGACGATGTCCATGAATAACATGGACAGTGTCCAGGGAATATAAAAATGTTCATGGACATAGTACAAAAAAACTATGTCTAATGTGGACATTGTCCATGGTCAACTTAATTGCTCATACTTAGAAATTTTTATCAAAAGTGATTGGATGGATATGCAAAAAAAATCTAAGTGCCAAAACATGAAAAATGTTTAAAAAAATCATAACTGCCATTCTTCAAAAAATTATATGTTCATATTGGGTATCAAATTATTCAGCATGAAAAGAAGAAATCAAATATAGTAAGATCAAGTAGATTTTTTTTTATTTTATTTTTTTTTTAAATTCCAAACTTCAGTTAAATGATAATATAGAAAAATATACTGTACCCTTATGCATACCATTTCAATTATATAAAAAGATAATCTAGTCTCACTACTTGTAGACTTGTTTAGGTTTGTTTGTTTCTGTTTTTGTGGTTCATTATCATATATTACCCTAATAAAGTTAGAAAAATAAATGCACAATTTAATAGAAACAATTTAAATTTAAGAACAAATGTAATTGTTATGCACTTATATTTATTTATTAATTGATGATAAATTAATTATTATTATGTATCTCTATTGAAGTATATATAATTTATATATTCATCCTGTGTAGATGTAACTTATGTATAGTGATTAATTTCTGGAACATTCAAATTAGCATCAGCCACAATGTAAACATTTATGACCCCTCAAGTGGAACCTGCTGTTTTCATAACTACCAAAGTTAAACTCACCTATCTGATATAAGAGAATAGAAAGAGGTAAAGCAGGTTTACAACATACTATATTACACTGTAGCTCCCAAGTAACTTAATACCCTTGCAGAACAAATCACAGGTCAGAACACTCCTTCCAGGCGGGTCATTTGAACAGAAGCATTGAAAGATAATGTTTATTAGTGCCTATACTGCTTAAAAGTTATAACTTGAAATATTATGTTGGAGCATTGGAAATTAGACCAAATGAGTTTAAACTGGACAAATTTACAAGAGTTTTCTGGAAATATGAACTTTTAAACATGTGTATTTCATGATTCAGTTATAATGGAGGGAACTACATGTATATAACCATTTCTTACAGTAAGTACAAATGTATTTTTATTTTTTAACACTTATTATTTTAGTTTTTTCAAACTTTCTTTGCAAATATACACTGTTTCAGTTATTGTATTTCTACATACATGTAACTTTTCAATATAAATAGTTAAGGAAATCTTTTTCATTTTTAAATAATGGCGGGAAATTTTAAATCAGAGATTACAATTTTACATTCAAAATATTGGTGATTGATCAAGCCATGAATTTCCAAATTCACATTTAATAAAATTCATAATATGCCTTAATTGTAATTTCTTGTTACTCATGTACATATGTTTATTTTTTCAACATATTAGGTTGCAAACTTTCAAGTCTTGGAGTCACATGAGATGTTTCAACTCAAAGGATGTCAGATGAGGGAAAAGTGATAAATGTACTGTTGAATACAGAATGCTTACAAAACCATCCTGGTAATAATTTAGTTTGTTTTGTTGAAAAAAGTCCGAAGTAACATGTTTTCATATAAATGCATGTTATTTTCCAAAGTCTGAACAAAATGTTGTTCTTCATGTTTTATACATATATTATTGTTATACTGACTCCACTGAACAAATCTCAAACTTTCAGTGGTAATTAAGTACTTGTGAAGGATTGAGTAATTTAAACTGCCATAACATAAAAGTTGTCATTATATAAATATAGGAAAAGCAGGGAAATAATTGACACAAGTTTATCATAATGTTGATTTTGACCAAAAAATGAATCATTTTCATCAAAGCATGGTGTTTACTTGATAACTCTGTGCTGATATTCTGCAAAAATCATTTAATTGAAAGTTTTCCATCTTAACTTTTTTTACCCTTTCATGTTTTTTATCAATCATGTTTAAACAATACTAATTATGTTGTTAAGGGAAACCTCGTTAATCGTTAATGCAAATGGTGTTATGTTATGAATTAAGCTCAAAAATGCTACAAATGATGTCAGTACTAAAATTGATAACAAAGAATCCAAAAGAACTGAAAATGCCAATATTACATTTCAGGACCAACTTCAGAGCAAGGTTATTGGCAAAACAAGCTACAGTAAGATGGCCATTGTTCTATTCTGCTTTTTGTATTAAGAGGAGGAATATGCCGGAAAATCATTGACAGGGCGAAAAGTGGCGAAAAAAGGCCACCTGTTGACCAAGAAAAGTTGACAGGAAGTTACGGTCAGTGTTTCTTTTCTTTTTTTGTTTTTTGGTTATTTAAATTTCATTGAAAGTTTTTGAATTTCATTGGAAGTTTTTAACAGGGATTGAAATTTTTTTTCATAGCCAATCGTCTTGTAGGACTTTAAGTGTCTTCAAATTGCTACTCGTCCATGTAGATAATTTGAATTGTTATATTCAAGGGTTAAGTATATTACATTGATTTGTCAAGTCAATATTTATATAATTTGTTATGTTCTTTACAGATATCATCAAAAGGAATTTTCCGCATGTCACACCAGTGATGGTCAGGGAAAAGCTGCGTGACATTGTCAAGCCATCTCATGCCAACAAAACAGTGAAACAATAAATATGTGTACAAAATAAACTGTGGCCGTTTTAGCCATTCAGAACAATATAAATGAGAACATTTGAGAACTTGTTTTACTTCATATATGGTGTAAATAAATCTTTAATGTGTCATAATTTTACAGCCTTGTCAATTCAAAATCATTGTTACACTAGTGCAACTCCCAAGTGAAAAAGATTGTGTGGGTCCTTTTTTTACAGACTTTTAAACAGGTATCTCAACACAAGTGTGATATCATGGACAATGACCATGGATGTCATAAAAGATTCCTCAAAATTGGTTTTGAACATGGATAGAATGGACATTGTCCATAGAAAGAATGGACATTGTCCATGGAAAGAATGGACATTGTCCATGGTAAGAATGGACATTGTCCATGGTAAGAATGGACATTGTCCATGGACATCATGGACATTGTCCATGGGTATCATGGACAATGGCCATGGAAAGCATGGACATGGATAGCATGGACACTGTCCAGGGATATAAAGAATTGTCCATGGACAAGTGTTTCAATACTCCATGGACACTGTCCATGCTTATATCCATGGAAATCCATGGACATTCTGTAGCCGGGTAAGTAGAGGTTAAACAACTTTAAGGAGTTACAAGGTTTAAATAAAGGTTAAATGCTTGGACTGAAAGTAATTAGCATTTGCTAATAGCTCCAAGAACATGCATGTTGTATGACAAGGCTGTAGACTGTTGACTGATTTACTTAAATTTTCATCTTGATTCAGTGTACTTCCATAATTAGTGATTGATAGTCTAGCTAGCTTGAAGAGCTGCAAGTATTCTGTCTAAAAGTGGGAGCATACTGCGATGGGGGTCATTTGTTTGTCCATATTTATCCAAAGTTACATACTTTTGTCCTTATCAAGTCAATGACTAGAGAAGGAATAAACCATAACTTACAGGATCCCTTTTAATATTTGAGGTTATTAGGTCAAAGGTGAAGGTCACATTTACACTTTGTGTATAATCCTTGTTGGATCAATAATTTAAGTAAGAACAAATGTTGGATTATATTCCTTTGTACAGACATTCCTCATGGCCAGGGGATGACTATTATCCAATATTAGGTCATTTGGTCAAGGACAAGGGGACAGTAACACTTTTTGAAAAAGTATAGAGCTTGATCATCAGACTGCACAAATATGCAGTCTGGTTTGGCTCTATGCTTGTATTCTGTTATACCTTAATAAGCAAAGCATATGTATGTTAAATATGCCACTACGAAAGTATATGAAGTGATGGTATATGTGTCCTATAGGCATATTTCTAGTTGAGTTTGTCTGCATTTTTGGGGAGAATAAATATTGAAGCTGGTCAAGCCCTTTTAAGAAATTGGTCAAGTGTTTGAACAGTTCTGGTGAGTAAACATATCATACTTGTCAAATATACCTCTGTTTGCTTAGATAGAGGAGGGTATACAGTATTTATATCAAGAACAATGTTTTATACAGAAGGATATCCGGTACTGTATCTGTATAAAGACTTATGTTGTTTTGTTTTACAGATCGTTAGATTTACAGAAATGTTGCCTACCAGATACCCTAGAAGATCTTAGACAGAACTATAGCATTCAGTACATTGGAAAACTTCAGCCTCGTAAAGTGTACCATGATGTGAAGAATAAAACTGAGATCTGTCAAGATGTGCTGAGAAATATCTTACATGTGAGTTAATCTCTGTAAATTGCCTACAGTAATAAAGTAATCCTGTAGACAGTCTAATCTGAGCTTAATGTCTCAAATAGTGTTATTCAAGTAATTTAAAGTGAATTAAGGTGGGAGAAATCTAAAACTGATGTATATGCCAAGATACTGTCTAGTATTTTGGTAATGACATCAGATACAAAGCAGTGTTTGTAGAAGCATGTGAATATATGGATAAAACTAGTTCTTAATATGTGTGTCTGTCAAGTCACTAGGGTAATTCTTTCATGTAGTTTATCAAAATTATCAGATAATGTTTCAATGCTTGCTAATGGTTAAAATGTTTGAAGACATTTTGATGTATTGTTCTGTCTGACTAACATGTAATGCTGATAGTTTTTCTTAAAAGTCTCTCACAATCAAGGGACAAATTACAGATCTCTAAAGTATGTGTCTAGAATAATAAGTATACATGGAATTGTGCTTTGTTTTACTTAGCTAAAAGTGTGATGAGGTCGTTTAACTTTGATACAAAATAATTATGTGACTTTGACAAATTCAGGAGAAATTTTAGTTTACAGTAATTTTGCTATTTTGAAAAGACATTGTCACACTTCCTAGAAATAATAGGTGGATCAGACCTGATTTCCTTAAGAATGATGTATTACAAGACTTGTTGTATATTTATTGTAGAGTGCTGTATTGTTACAAGATAAACAAGGTAGAACGCACGAGATGTTCAAGCTGCTCAGTCAGTATCCAGATGCCCTACTTTCTGCTGTTGTTAGAGAACTGAGGACTGATGGTCTCTTTGTGATAAACAAGAAGGTAATAAATATAGTGAAGTTGCCACTATAGCTGTCTTTAATAGTTGCCAATCATAGCTGCCAGTTGAAGCTGTCCGAAATACCTGTCATTGATAGCTTCCCACAATAGCAGTTGCCAATAATAGCTGTCCCCATAATAGCTGCCAATGATAGCTATCCTTAATAGCTGTCAAAATAGCTTCTCACAATAGCTGTCAAAATAGCTTCTCACAATAGCTTCTCTCAATACCTGTCAAAATAGCTTCTCACAATAGCTGTCAAAAATAGCTTCCCACAATAGCTGTCAAAAATAGCTTCTCACAATAGCTGTCAAAATAGCTTCTCACAATAGCTGTCAAAATAGCTTCACACAATAGCTGTCAAAAATAGCTTCCCACAATAGCTGTCAAAAATAGCTTCTCACAATAGCTGATAATAGATGCCAATAATAGCTGCCCATAAAAATAGCTGCTTTTAGTGGTTAAATAATAGTTTCAGTTCTAGACAAGCAGCATGATTATTATACCATGCTTTAATGGAAGGGCTTTTATTTTGATGGTGTCAGTCTGTCTATCTATCCTGTCTGTTTATTACACAAACATCAGATTCTGTACATGGTTAATTGGTAATGTTAATTACTCATTTTGTAGGGAAAAAATGTCTGCATCATGTAAGTTATGAGCTCTTTTTTACCAGTCAGTAATAATGTTGTTATAGTGCTTGTTTAAAATGTAAGGTTTTAGCTGTAACTTCTATAAGTGATGGTATGGTATCATGTTTGATGTAATTACTGATTGTGTTAAGTTATATCAAACTAGGTTATGTAGGATTGGTTTAACAATGATATTTTACATCTAGGAAACTTTATAGGCAAAATATTTACAAATTTGATTTTAAGAATTCAATTACAGAGGCATGGAAACAGAAAACAACATATAAATGCCATACACTAGTGAGAGATAAGTGAATTATAATGTTGAAAGGAATGTTTGGGGCATTTTTCCATATGAATGTCCTAGATTTTAAGTCAATTTAAGACTTTTATGACAGACTAAAATTTCAGTTTGAAAGTACATTATACTTTATTGTTGTAGAAAATCAATGATTTCTGTTTTTTTTTTCCTTATTGCCATTGGTTACTATAACAATTTTGTGTTATTTTCATCCTTGAAAGTAGTAGGAATGTAGATATTTGCATACCATGTATTATATATAAAGTAAAAGGGAAGAAAATAGAGATTTTAGGTTTATATTATTGTAAGATTACTTATGTCAAGGGGGTAATGAAAAAATGGCTTGTAGAAATCAAAAATAGCTTATTTCCAGGAAAATCTATTTTATTGTCTTTCAAAAGCGTACATTTAATGTAATTATATACATTTCTATTTAAGGATTGCAAAAGTGTTTCTAATGAAAACATATTTTTTTTGTCTGGGGAAAGAGACTTGTAGGAGAAAATTTATAAAAAAGTTCTCATCAGTTGTCATTTATAATAAAAAAGAAGATATTTATGTAAAAGGAAAGTAAAGATACAGGAAATACATATATCACAACAACAATTGTCTTACTAATGGCTTACCATTTAAGGTAATATGTACAACTTTTTCCTACAAATGATCAATACAGCATTGCCAATTACTTAACTTATTTTTCAGTGAACTATTTTGAGAAAATGCTTGTAAGTTTTATTACTGACTGTTACCATCAATTGACTAGTCATGAAAGATATTATTAAGTGGGCTGTCCCACACAATCATCCGGCAATGGCTGTAAAACAAAAATATAATGACCAAGCCTTAAATAGTTTTGCACACATGTGTATCGTCATCAGTTTGAAGTAAAAATAAGAAACATTTTTTTAATATTGTATACTGACCTTAAATATTAAGGTATTAATGCAGATCTGAAATGTGTATATGTGCTCCAAGTCAAAAAACATCATGTTACAAACTGTAATACTGAATGACTGAACATCATCGAGAGCTGCCCCCATTATTCTAGACAAACATTGATTCATCTTCAGTAATATTGTTTCATGAATTGAACTGGGTAAGAATATGTGACCACATCCACTATAAAAAGGTAGTTCTGGTTTACAAATCCCACAACAATCAGTCACCGGATTATATTTCTAAATTATTCTCTTATAATAACCACACAGCTCTTAGATCATTTATCTAACACACACTTACAAATACAAAACTAGCTAAGTAAAGTCCTTTCATACTCTGGGTCTAGAATTGTTCTCTTTCATACTCTGGGTCTAAAATTGTTCTCTTTCATACTCGGGGTCTAAAATTGTTCTCTTTCATACTCGGGGTCTAAAATTGTTCTCTTTCATACTCGGGGTCTAAAATTGTTCTCTTTCATACTCCAGGTCTAAAATTGTTCTCTTTCATACTTTGGATCTAAAACTGTTCTCTTTCATACTCTGGGTCTAAAATTGTTCTCTTTCATACTCTGGGTCTAAAACTGTTCTCTTTCATACTCTGGGTCTAAAACTGTTCTCTTTCATACTCTGGGTCTAAAATTGTTCTCTTACATACTCTGGGTCTAAAACTGTTCTTTTTCATACTCTGGGTCTAAAATTGTTCTCTTTCATACTCTGGGTCTAAAACTGTTCTCTTTCATACTCTGGGTCTAAAACTGTTCTCTTTCATAGTCTGGGTCTAAAATTTGGAACAACTTATCATCATATATCCAGCAGTCAGACAGTCTAACAATATTCAAAAAGAGATACTTAACATGGTGGTTTACTTGTGGGAACCTCTGCTTTGATACTTTGTAGATATTTTCATATACATCTATATAGAGTATATTAATTGAATATTTTTGTTTTATATACATGTATATGAAAACTTTCAATGCTGATGTCATGAATGTACATGTAACTCATGTCCTTGTTCTATATATTGTTTTATTATTGTTTTACTGTTGAATGTATCAACTAACTCATGTTAATATTTGATATATTCTTGATGTACTGCATTATATAAATTATCTACAGGGGATGACTGGGCTTGTCCAACTTTGTTGCCTCATTAAATAAAATAATTACTTACTTACTTACTACTTATTTACAAACATAACACATTATCTTCAAAACAGAATCAGTTGTTGATGCTGTTAAAAGATCTGCCTTGTGCTATGAAGTTAATAATTACCATATGTCTGAGAAATGTTCACACTCTGGAGTATTTCAATTTTACATTTTTTATGTCTGTTTAAAATAAATTTAAATTTGAAATGATTAATTTTTGAACAATAGTTGTTAACTCAGACAGAATCAATAAATTAAGTTTAATATCATTCTATTTTATGTCATTTTATCACCATAAAATATACTGTAAACTTTTTCTTTCACAGCAAAGGAAAACTTGTCATGTGTTATAAATTTTACACCTATGAATTATTTTGCCGTTGCAAAACATGTTTTCGTCTATTAAACCTTTTCATGAATTTGTAAACAGGCATTCATATATGTATATCTCCGCACCTCACCAGAGGTCTTGTTATTTAATTACATCTATCTAGTATATAATCTATTATGATACTAAGATTTTTAATTAGTTTAAAAGATGAATGATCAATACATTGTGAAGCTGTATTTAAAAATGAAAATACAAGAAAAATGTCCAGGCTTGATTGTGTTTTCTCATTGATTGTTGAATCAAATTTTAAATAAAATATACTCTACTCATCTATTTTATCTTAAAAATAAGAAATATATATCATTATAGACCAAGATTTTCTTTTATCACAATAAACATTTACACTACATAAATCTAAGCTGATGTGAGAGTGGCAAGATGACATATGACTACGTATAAAAATAGTTATTTAATATAATGATATGTAATTTACATAATTCTAAATGACACCTACTCATTATTTTCTACTGTTATTTCTTGGAAATGAAATGTCCTTTTTAAAATTTCTAATAATTATCACACTACATAATGTATTGCCTCACATTAAATGTTTGTCTGAGGACAATAGTGAAGTAAATGGTAATGTTGGCATTGAGGGTCGTGCCAGAAAAGGATATTTGTTGATTTGATTGACAGATGGCAATGATGTATTGTAGGCAAGAATAAATAAATCTCAATTATCTGTCATGGATTTTGATTTAATTTTGCCCTTTTTAGACCTAAAACTTTCGTTCATCACACTGGCAAATAAGTCAAGATTCTTTCAGTCTCATTTCTATGACACTTAAACTAAGTAGGTTACTTGCATATATATAATATATACTGTCCTGATTAATCATAGCTATTGATCATAAAGTTGAATGCCAAGTTTATTAGACATTGAAATTGGTTATATAATTCAGCACCTGTAAATGTACCATATATATATATTTTGTGTTGTGCATTATATGTAATGGTAGGAAAAATTAACATTTCAGTGATGTGACATCTATGTACTTTAGAATTAATACATTTTAAGGATTGACTCTGTGAGTGTAATGTCCTCTTGGTTTAATTATTTACAGCCGTCAAGAAGTAAATATAATTTACCATTATTAGAAAAAAGTTCCCTAACTTTTTAAATAAGTTTAATTAGATAGAACATAATGCCATTTTGTTTTTCTCTTAGACAATGTATAATTAGACACATCAGTATAATAGTCCCTGACTGTAATTGTCTGATAATAGTTCTGTTACTATATATAAATGTCAGTACTTCCTTGTGTATACTTTCTTTACCCCTGCTCAGATAATTGTTCTTCCATTATTGTTATAAGAACGTCATAGAATGAAATAATTATTCCATTACTTTTCTTTTTAATATTACTAAGAATTCAGTAGTAATATCAGTACAATGTTCTTTCATATGTCAAAGAACTGTATCTATTCATATATATTTATATATATTTATATGCATGTAGCTGAAACGTATGCAATAAATAATTACTAAATGTTTGTGTTTGTGTGGCTTGTTTGTTAATTATATATTTATAAGGAACTTACTCTTAGTCCCATTTGTTTTAAACAACAAGTCACTGTAAAATTACTTCAAGGATAGGCATATCTCTAACCAAAATTCTTACATGAGTATGATTTTTTAGCTCGACTATTCGATAAGAATAAGTAGAGCTATTGCAGTCACCCGAGCGTCGGCGTCGGCGTAACCACTTATGTTAAAGTTTTTGTAATAGTTCAAATATTTTCAAAGTCCATTGACATATGGCTTTGAAACTTTGCACACTTGTTCACCATCATGACCCCAACCTGTAGACAGGAGGAGGTAACTCTATCAAGCATTTTGACAGAATTATGCCCCTTTTTCGACTTAGAATTTACGTTAAAGTTTTTGTAATAGTTCAAATATTTTCAAAGTCCATTGACATATGGCTTTTGAAACTTTGCACACTTGTTCACCATCATGACCTCAACCTGTAGACAGGAGGAGGTAACTCTATCAAGTATTTTGACAGAATTATGCCCCTTTTTCTACTTAGAATTACGTTAAAGTTTTTGTAATAGTTCAAATATTTTCAAAGTCCATTGACATATGGCTTTTGAAACTTTGCACACTTGTTCACCATCATGACCCCAACCTGTAGACAGGAGGAGGTAACTGTATCAAGCATTTTGACAGAATTATGCCCCTTTTTCGACTTAGAATTTACGTTAAAGTTTTTGTAATAGTTCAAATATTTTCAAAGTCCATTGACATATGGCTTTGAAACTTTGCACACTTGTTCACCATCATGACCCCAACCTGTAGACAGGAGGAGGTAACTCTATCAAGTATTTTGACAGAATTATGCCCCTTTTTCTACTTAGAATTTACGTTAAAGTTTTTGTAATAGTTCAAATATTTTCAAAGTCCATTGACATATGGCTTTGAAACTTTGCACACTTGTTCACCATCATGACCCCAACCTGTAGACAGGAGGAGGTAACTCTATCAAGCATTTTGACAGAATTATGCCCCTTTTTCGACTTAGAATTTACGTTAAAGTTTTTGTAATAGTTCAAATATTTTCAAAGTCCATAGACATATGGCTTTGAAACTTTGCACACTTGTTCACATCATGACCCAACCTGTAGACAGCAGGAGGTAACTCTATTAAGCATTTTGACAGAATTATGCCCTTTTTTCGACTTAGAATTTACGTTAAAGTTTTTGTAATAGTTCAAATATTTTCAAAGTCCATTGACATATGGCTTTGAAACTTTGCACGCTTGTTCACCATCATGACCCCAACCTGTAAACAGGAGGAGGTAACTCTATCAAGCATTTTGACAGAATTATGCCCCTTTTTCGACTTAGAATTTACGTTAAAGTTTTTGTAATAGTTCAAATATTTTCAAAGTCCATTGACATATGGCTTTGAAACTTTGCACACTTGTTCACCATCATGACCCCAACCTGTAAACAGGAGGAGGTAACTGTATCAGGCATTTTTTTTACTATCAAGCACTAAGAATAGTCGAGCATGCTGTCCTACCGACAGCTCTTGTTTGTTGTTGCAGAACTCCCAGCGTGATTCTGTAAATCAGTTACAGGCAGGAATGGGTCTTAGAAATTTTAAAGTTGCACAGAGGTAATTATTGTATATATTTCTTTATGAGTGATGAAGGACATGTGCATATGTTAGTGATCAAAGTGATTTGGTTAAATTTCTAATTAGCCATTATATAAAAATATGATGTTTTGCGAGCTATCTAATCAATAAATCTAAAATATACTTTTTTAGTATTGTACATACTTACCTATTGATTAAATAAAAGAAGGTAGCTTACGGAACGTCGGTGGTTCTACTTGGGTGCCTGGTCGTGCCTATAATAATTCACGGAAGGAAACCACAAGTAAAGCTGGAACATATCATAATTATGAACTATACTGTGTCGGTGTGACATAAAACCCAATCAAACAAACAAACAAACAAATAAAGAAAATATATATTCTCAATCAAAATTATCCATGCAGATTGTTTAAACAGTTTATGCACATGTGCTTCTAGTGCATGGCATAATGGTTGTCTTTTTACGTACAAATTCATTCTTTGTTGTGCTGGGGTCTTGTTTTGTTAGGTTGGTAAAAAAGTGTCATTCTTAATTAGTTTTGCAATTCAAAATAATCTACTTTTTTTCCCTGTGAGACAGTAATAAAAGCTGCTTCAATAAAAGGTAAAGAAAACTGTTAATATTTTTTTATCCAATTTTATTAGATTTAGCCTTTTGCTTTCAAATTTAGTAGCTCAATTGTGAAGTTAATGTTTCAGGTACCTTTATCAGTTCAAGCATAAATATTTGAGTGTTATGTTTGAAGAGAGTGCAAAGTTGATAAGTGAATTAAGTGATAAACACATCCATGGTGAAGGAGATGATGAAATGTTTACCCTGCCATTTCATCCTAAAAGTGGTGAATGTGCAGCACTGTTTCCATTGATTCTCAACAGGAGGGTAAGCATGTTTTTATTCTCTTTTAAACTTGTACTTTTTAAATGAAAATAAATAAATAATAAATAATTAGTAAATCTGTAATCACTATAGCCATCAGTTTTCATTACCAAAAGACCTCTTAAAATGAGTTATTCTGCTCTACTACATATACATTCTTCCAATGAGCAAACACATTCGGCGGGGGATGGCCATGTTGACATGGCTCTTGTTGTATTAGTAGCTTCATTTAAGTTTGTATGATGTCAACCTTTGTATGGATGGCTTTAGAGAACCTGAGTAGTTTTATTGACTTCTCAACACAACATATATAAAATGAATTGTCTTTTTCCTGTTCTAGCTTGATCTGAAAATCACCATGCCTCAGGAACTTGTTATTGTTGATATGGAAGGCTTCTATAAGTTTCCATGGGGACGTGGTAAGAACTCATCCTCACAAACAAAGGGAGATAAGATATTACAAGAAATAAAACATCCTGAATCTAGCAGAGATAAACTGTCAGAATGTTCAGCAGAACAGAGTAAAGAAGATGAAAATGCTGAGAAAGATACAAATGGTAAAGTGTCAAAACTTTCTAACACAGATGATAAAGTTGAAAATAATGCAATGGATATTGAAGATGAAACAAATACAACAAGTCAAACTGATCAAGAGGTTAATAAGGAGACTGTTGACAAACCTGCGAGCAAGAAATGCTCCAAAGAAATCCCAAAAGATAAAGAAGAACACGAGACAGATTTAAGTGGACCAAGTACAAGTTCAACAAAGGTTACAGGTGACTCAGATAAATTGAAGGGTGTTGAAAAGTCAGAGAGTAACGTTAGTACTGGTAGTACACATATTAGCACAAACCACTCCACAGTTGTAATTCCTGATTTGGATCAAGCCCACCAGACATCAGACGCACTACCAGGTACGGTGGCGGGGATAGCATCCCGCACATTGTTATCATTGAGACGAGCTGAAGATTGCACTTGTGATGATATCAGGATATTTAATGCTCAAGACAACTTTGTTGTTAACGCGTGTGACATTGGAATCAAGATAAGAAAAGATCAAGAGGAAGGTAAAGGTGGAAATCCATTACTGACAAAAGTTTCAGCTGGTGAAGACAAGACTAAACATACTGCTAAAGGTAGTCATATCAGTAATCAGATTTTAACAGACAAAACAGCTGTGGATGAAGTTGATGAAAGTAAGTTAATGTCAAAAATGCTCAAGTGGAGAAGTGAAAAAAAATTGTTTACCTGTCATAGTGACCTTGACCTCTAAAAGCTTGTCTCATTGCTATAGAGCATTATGGACTACAGTCCTAAGATATGGTGTAGAGGTCGGTCATGGCTAATAGATAACCAGTATTGATTTTGAGTTCAGTCTGTCAGTTCCTGATAACCATGGCCTTGCCATTTACAGCTTGTCCAACCAATTACTACATATTGCTTTGACCTACAATTCAGTTGTGGTGTTGAGATTTGTCATGACTAGTAGATTATCCTTAGCAAATTTTATTCATTTGATTGATTGATTGATTGACCCCTTGACCACTTAAAGCTTGTCTGACCAAAAACAGGAGAATATTTTGGCTTAGTATTAAAGATTTTGGGGTGCAGATTCAACGGTTAAGGTCACACAATTCTGGCCAATTGCTTAAGAACATTTTGGCCTACAGCCCTAAGATTTGGTGTTAAATTTGTCATGTTTGACCTCTGTTTATTTTGAGGACACTTGAGGAAGGTCAATGTTATCATAACTTTGATCATTAAAAACTTGTCCAACCAATTGGATGCTTTGGTCTATGCTAGAGAAAACTGAAAAATATTTATTTTATTTACAGAACAGTAGTAAATTCTGTTAACTAAAAAAAATTATGATTATCATTAATATATGTAGGGACAGAGGAGAAACTGATGAAAGAGAGGATGGACAATGTATCTAAGCTGTTGTTGGATAAAACTAGAATTAAAGATATATATACCAACCTCCAGAAACTACTTCCATTCCAGGTATTTATTTCTGCTTTCATGTACCTTTTAAAAAATAGTGATATGATGAAAAATAACTGTTGCATCAGAATAGCAGTTAAAAGCAGTCATTTTTATTATCATGAGTACAGGCAGCATTGTTTTTAGCTCACCTGTCACAAAGTGACTTGGTGAGCTTTAGTGATTGCTTTTCGTCCAGGGTCCGTCCATCTGGGGTCTGTCAATCTGGCGTCCATAAACTATTACTTTAAACGACACCTCCTCATAAACCGCTAAGCCAATTTCATCCAAACTTCACAGAAATATAGGTGAGCGATATCAGGGCCATTATGGCCCTCTTGTTATAGCTTAAGGATGCATATCTACTTTGTTTAATGGTCCCATTATCCCTTGTACAGAATAATGCAGCAGCAATATTCTCTACTATCTCAAAATTACTTTATCTTCAAATATTTTATCAATATTAATTGAGGTTATTTCACAAAATATTTGTTGTATATGGCTGGAATAAGTCTTTAGTGGTCTTTTGGGGTTACAAAATGCATCATATCTTGGCTTCATCCCAAAGCAGTGGTATGTAGCACATCAAGTGTCTAAAATATTCTAAACTCTGCAGTTTAATTTTATTTGTTATTAAGGAACAGAACAATTATTGCCAAAACATATATCCCAGCAAAATCTACTTTTTGAGAATTCCCCAAGTACAAGTATTGTGTTATTTCATTCAGTTGTAAAAGAAAGTAACATAACTAAATTTGTTTTGAAAATATATCTTATTTTTATTACCTGAAAAAACATTGGTAAATCTTGCAATTATAACCATACACTTGACAACAAATACCATACACTTGACAACAAATACCATACACTTGACAACAATTACCATACATTTGCACATATGACAACAATTACCATAAACTTTAATACAATTGTATACTTGACATTAATAACCATACACTTGACAACAATTTTACATTTGACAACAATAACCATACACTTGACAACAATTTTATACTTGACAACAATAACCTTACACTTGACAACAATTAACATACACTTGACAACAATTAACATACACTTGACAACATTTGCACATTTGACAATATTGGTACATCTGTCAACTATTGCACACTGTACAACAAATGTGTCTTTAACAATTCACTTGACAACAATTGTATCCTTGACAGCAATTTCCATTCACTTGACAAAATTGTATCCTTGACAACAATTTCCATACACTTGACAGCAATTGTATCATTGACAACACTTTCCATACACTTGACAACAATTGCATCATTGACAACAATTTCCATACACTTGACAGCAATTGTATCCTTGACAACAATTACCATACACTTGACAACAATTTCCATACACTTGACAAAAATTACCATACACTTGGCAACAATTGTATCATTGACAACAATTTCCATACACTTGACAGCAATTTCCATACACTTGGCAACAATTACTATACACTTGACAACAATTTCCATTCACTTGACAAAATTGTATCCTTGACAAGAGTTTCCATACACTTGACAACAATTGTATTCTTGACAACAATTTCCATACACTTGACAACAATTACCATACACTTGACAACAATTACCATACACTTGACAACAATTACCATACACTTGACAACAATTTCCATTCACTTGACAAAATTGTATCCTTGACAAGAATTTCCATACACTTGACAACAATTGTATCCTTGACAACAATTTCCATACACTTGACAACAATTACCATACACTTGACAACAATTTACATACACCTGACAACAATTACCATACACTTGACAACAATTTTCATACACTTGACAACAATTACCATACACTTGACAATAATTGTATCCTTGACAATAGTTGTATCCTTGACAACAATTTCCATACACTTGACCACCGATGTATCCTTGACAATAGTTGCACTTATAATAAAAGTTGCACACTTGTTGACTTTTGTGTGCTTGACATCTATATTATTATGCTTGACAACAATAGTATGCTGAACAAAAACATATACTTGACAACCATGGTACACTTGACAACCATTTTATAATTGAGAACATTTGTATATTTGACAATAATGGTATACTAGAAGATAATATTGTAAACAAATAATCTTGACAACCATTGTGTACTTGATAATTTGACAATAATAACCACCTGGTAATTACTTGTAAACAATTACTTCTTGACAATAAATGTATGCTTGACAAAAAGTAGCATTGTCCCTGATCTCTATTTTAATATATTGTTTTAATATATCCATAGACAGTAACAATGACTGACACTTGAAGAAGTATAAATTATATTTGTATAATATAATTTTTGAGAGTATTTCTAACTATTGACATTTACTGGTGACATTTATCCTGTTATCACTCTCATTTCTCATTGTGCCAGATTAGATAAATAAGTTGAATAATATGAAAGTACTTGTAACTAACGAATGACATCTTAGACTTGTAGCATTATAGTTAAGTTTTTGTACTTTTAATCAAAGTCACTGATGCCCATGAGTCAGACATTTGTGCTATATTTTTAGTAATATTTTTTTTGTTTTTCATTTATGCATTAAAATGTGTACATTAAAATATGATTAAACTTAGAGGTTTTTGAATAAAAAAATAAATGGGTGATCATTTAGATAGCTGATGGGTTGTCATTTAGATAGCTGATGGGTGGTTATTTAGATAGCTAATGGGTGGTCATTTAGATAGCTAATGGGTGGTCATTTAGATAGCTGATGGGTGGTCATTTAGATAGCTGATGGGTGGTCATTTAGATAGCTAATGGGTGGTCATTTAGATAGCTGATGGGTGATCATTTAGATAGCTGATGGGTGGTCATTTAGATAACTGATAGGTGGTTATTTAGATAGCTGATGGGTGGTCATTTAGATAGCTGATGGGTGGTCATTAAGATAGCTGATGGGTGGTCATTTAGATAGCTGATGGGTGGTCATTTAGATAGCTGATGGGTGGTCATTTAGATAGCTGATGGGTGGTCATTTAGATAGCTGATGGGTGGTCATTTAGATAGCTGATGGGTGGTCATTTAGATAGCTGATGGGTGGTCATTAGATAGCTGATTGGTGGTCATTTAGATAGCTGATGGGTGGTCATTTAGATAGCTGATGGGTGGTCATTAAGATAGCTGATGGGTGGTCATTTAGATAGCTGATGGGTGGTCATTTAGATAGCTTATAGGTGGTCATTTTGATAGCTGATGGGTGGTCATTTAGATAGCTGATTGGGTGGTCATTAAGATAGCTGATTGGTGGTCATTTAGATAGCTGATGGGTGGTCATTTAGATAGCTGATGGGTGGTCATTTAGAAGCTGATGGGTGGTCATTTAGATAGCTGATGGGTGGTCATTTAGATAGCTGATGGGTGGTCATTTAGAAGCTGATGGGTGGTCATTTAGAAGCTGATGGGTGTGGTCATTTAGATAGCTGATGGGTGGTCATTTAGATAGCTGATGGGTGGTCTTTTAGATAGCTGATGGCTGGTCATTTAGATAGCTGATGGGTGGTCATTTAGATAGCTGATGGGTGGTCATTTAGATAGCTGATGGGTGGTCATTTAGATAGCTGATGGGTGGTCATTTAGATAGCTGATGGGTGGTCATTTAGATAGCTGATGGGTGGTCATTAAGATAGCTGATGGGTGGTCATTTAGATAGCTGATAACAATTCACATCTTCACTAATCATGACAGAAAATGTTTTTGGAATGTGTGCAATCGTCAAAATATAGTTTTTGATTTGTTAAGTAAATCAGAAAAAAAAACAAAAACATTATATATTATATTTCTTGAATGTTGTATCATTGAAGTACTGAAAAGTTGTGAGAGTTTACATAAAAAATACTACAATACGCGTTTAGTTGTTTCTAGTGCATCTATCAAGAATATAACAGTCTGCAGTAGTTAGCCATCCTGATCATGCTGTACAGTAGCATAGCATTACATAGTTACTATGAGGAAAGATTGCAGAAATCAAGAAGTTTTACTATTCACCCACCCCCCCCCCCCCCCCCGTTTTTTTTTTTTTTTTAATTTTTTTTTTTCATAATCCAAAAAATTGTTGCCAAGTCCTTTGATTGATAAACAGATCTTGAATTATTGGCTGTCTGCCTAATTAGACAACTTTAGATAAGTAATTAGACACAAACTGTATGATGTCAATGTAAACATAATATATATCGCTTTTACATCTCCGTTAATCAAACAAATATAGAAAAATGCTCCTAAAATCACTCATTTAAAAGGAAAACAGATAAAAGAGAAACATAGACACTGATTTTTCAGACATCTATAAGACTTCTGATTTAGCACACATGTTACAAACACCAGTTTCAGAGGCTTTTTTTGTTATTATGAAGTGATAGCATTGTCCTAACAAATGGAAACACTTTAAAATAGACGATGAAACTGGATCTCAGAAATATATTTAATAAAATGGACCACTCATCTGAGCACAAATTACTTAAAGGTGAGCTCTTGTGATGTCATGTTTTTTGTTGTTCACTGTTTTTACCAACAAAACCTCCCTACCTTGAAACCAGTTTTTAAAACTAAAAGAGGTCTAGGATTCTATATAGGGAATACCTTGAAAAACATTTCATAATAAAATACTATGGCCAAAGCTTAGGTATTTGGCATGTAACATTGCCTACCAAAAGTTGTATAAATCATCTCAATCGGGTCAAAATGAAACACCCTAATAACCTACTATGAAATTGAACAAATATAATCTTCTCCAGCAGTTTATCTAGAGAGAGAGTGATAGGGGCATTATGGCTTTTTTGTATTCACTGATATTCTTATTTAAGTTATCTAATTATAATAGTATAGGAAACATAAGCAACAACAAGGTTACATTATCTTTACCTCAAACATTCAAAAAATAAAATGATCAGATCAGCAAATCCTGGCAATAATTTAGCCCTGGGATGGATATACTTGTTACATTTTTACATTAATTGTTATCCAAACTGTTGTCTGAGATACTACATAAGGCAGGTGTTACAAAAAACAAACAAACAAACAAATTCAGTTACAGACAGTGTGCCTCCTGTATTTGGTATGAAATGTTTCCTTCAATATCTTCGCTAATAGGTCTATGTGCCAATCTTCTGTATTTAATTTAATTATTTAGATTTATAAAGTGTTTTATATTATAAAGATATTGAATGAAAAGTGAACTTGTTTGTTTGAAAGTTATGCATATGTTTCTGGCAATTTCTAAAGAAGATGTTTTGTAAAAACCCTAAAAAATTTTTTTTTTAAATGATTGTGCATTTTAGTCATTTTATTAAATGACTTGAATTTTCAGGAATTTTACATAATGCCTGGAAATATTATGTTTTTTGTAAAATGCCTAATTAGGATATGTCTTGTTTTCTCTGTAAATGTTAAAACCCACTCCATGATCAAATCCAATCAATTTGAAATTTCCCATGCCAATTTGGAATATATTCATTTATTATATACTTATAAATGAAATATTGAGGAAATAAAATGAGTATTTTCATTTTCTGTATTTTCACTGTAAAAATGTATTTTTCACTGCAGTGTAACATATTTTCCGTATTTTTACTGGTGTCTTGCCAGACTACTTTCTTCTAAAATCTGCCAGTACACAAAAAAGAATAAACAGAAAATTCAAGTTTTTTCTATAAATACAGGATTTATTTTCATCTTGTGGTATATAAATTATCATATTTTACTGGTGGCTGCTGTCACTTATGAAATATTTATTATACCCCCGCACAACAAAGTTGTAAGGGGGGTATACTGGAATCAGCTTGTCCGTCCGTCCGGCTGTCCGGCCGTCCGGCGGTTTTTAGCTCAACTATACGAAGTATATGGAGAGCTGTCCTACTCGCCCCGGCGTCGGCGTCCGCGTCCGCGTCCAGATTTTAGATTAAAGTTTTGGTGCAGTAAAATATTTTTCACTATAACTTTGTCATTTCTTAAGGTATCAACTTCAAACTTCAAATATATGATCCTTATCATCAATCACATCTTATGTGACAAGGTTCATAACTCTAGCACCAATATTTTCAGATTTATCTCCCCTTGAACTTAGAATTTTCCTTAAAAAATACTATTTTTTACTGTTACTTCCTTATTTCTTAAGGGATCAACCTCATACTTCAAATATATGTACCTTATCATCATCCCCATCTTATGTGACAAGGTTCATAAACTCTAGCACCAATAGTTTCAGATTTATCTCCCCTTGAACTTAGAATTTTCCTCAAAAAGTACTATTTCTTACTGTTTCTTCTTTATTTCGTAAGGGATCAACCTCATACTTCAAAATGTATTTACGTTATCATCATCCCCATCTTATGTGACAAGGTTCATAACTCTAGCACCAATATTTTCAGATTTATCTCCCTTTGAACTTAGAATTTTCCATAAAAAATATTTTTTTTACTGTTATTTATTTATTTCTAAAGGGATCAACTTCATACTTCAAATATGTTTACGTTATCATCATCCACATCTTATGTGACAAGGTTCATAACTCTAGCACCAATATTGCAAGAATTATCTCCCATAAACTTAGAATTTTTTTTACTAGAAAATGTTATTTTTTATTATAACTTTTTATTTTTAAAGGTATCTACCTCAAATTTCAAATACTTATTCCTTATCAACAATTACATTTTATGTGACATTGTTCATAACTCTTCATGCAATATTTACAGATTTATCTCTCTTTGAACTTAGGATTTTCTTTAAGAAATATAATAACATCTTTTCTTTTTAAGGTATCTACTTCAAACTTCAAATATATATTTCTTATCATTACACAAATGTTGTGTGACAAGGTCCATAACTCTAGCATGACTATTACTAGAATTATTCCCCTTGATCTTGGAATTTATGTTAACAAATATTATTTTTTTACTATAACTTAATACATAATTATACATAATTGATTTTTCTTTCATAGTTTTGTCCTCCTTACTGCGTCCAGTATTTTATTAGTCGAGCTTCGCTGTCTCCTGTGACAGCTCTTGTTTCTTGTCCGCCCAATAACTTAAGATTCCTTTGACCCACAGTCTTCATATTTGGCATGGAGGTTAGTCATGATTAGTAGATGACCCCTATTGACTTTGAGGTCACCAGGTCAAAGGTCATGGTCACAGGGGCCTTGACTATAAAAAGCTTGTCTGCCCAATAACTTAAGATTCCTTTGACCCACAGTCTTCATATTTGGCATGGAGGTTAGTCATGATTAGTAGATGACCCCTTTTGATTTTGAGATCAAAGGTCAAGGTCACAGGGACTTTGACTTTAAAAAGTTTGTCTGTCAAATAACTTAAGATTCCTTTGACCCACAGTCTTCATATTTGGCATGGAGGTTAGTCATGATTAATAGGTGACCCCTATTAATTTTTAGGTCACTGGGTCAATGGTCAAGGTCAAGGTCACAGGGACCTTGACTAAAAAAGTATGTCCACCCATTAACTTAAGATTCCTTTGACCCACAGTCTTCGTATTTGGCATGGATGTTGATCATGACCATAAGGTGACCCCTATTGATTTTGGGGCAAAGGTCAAGGTCACAGGGACCTTGACAAAAAAAAAGCTTTTCCCCTCAATTGCTTAAGAATGCCTGTCCGCAGTGTATTGTTTTTGACATTTTCACATTTGAAGCATGTAGAATACATAACTTAGCAATGCACTGGCTTAGTAACCTCAGATTTGGCAGGGAGGTTGTCCTTGAGCTTTAAATGGCCACTGTTGATTCTGACAAAGTGGTATGCGGGGGTATTCACGCCATGATAGTGGCAGTTCTAGTTTTCATACCACTGGATGAAAATAAATCCTGTATTTATAGGAAAAAAACTTGCATATCCCCTATGTATATTATGAAAATATATTCAATATTGCACACTAAAAAAAAAGAAAAAATATCCTATTTTTATTTTGAATGGTTTTTCATTGTGAATGAATATTAATATATTTATGATATAAGATCACATGAATTATTGTTGTATTAAATGTGTTGTAATGTGAATTCTAGCACTGTTATACCATGATGTTATAAATAATGATCTATTTTGGGTACAAATGAACTTACAATAAGTACACATCTGTTTCCTGTACTCCAAAGGAATGATACAGTTTTAATTGAATAAACTTGCAATAAATGATACAGTTGTTTAAAACCAGTTGCTTGTGCTTGCAAAAACTCTTACACGTGAAATTCAGTATAGTTACAGTGATTCCATTTACATTGTATTGTATAAATACAGTGATTCCATTTACATTGTATTGTGTAGATACAGTCATTACATTTGCATTGTATTGTGTAGATATAGTGATTCCATTTACATTGAATTGTATAGATACAGTGATTCCATTTTCATTGTATTGTATAGATACAGTGATTCCATTTACATTGTATTGTATAGATACAATGATTCCATTTACATTGTATTGTATAGATACAGTGATTCCATTTACATTGTATTGTATAGATACAGTGATTCCATTTTCATTGTATTGTATAGATACAGTGATTCCATTTACATTGTATTGTATAGATACAGTGATTCCATTTTCATTGTATTGTATAGATACAGTGATTCCATTTACATTGTATCGTATAGATACAGTGATTCCATTTTCATTGTATTGTATAGATACAGTGATTCCATTTACATTGTATTGTATAGATACAATGATTCCATTTTCATTGTATTGTATAGATACAGTGATTCCATTTACATTGTATTGTATAGATACAATGATTCCATTTACATTGAATTGTATATATACAGTGATTCTATTTCTACCCTGTGGAATATGCTTGTTTGTTGACAAGTTTTCTTCTTTCAGATTTTTTTCAAGAGGCTTTTGGTTCTGTCAGGTATCTGTCAGGAATAATACTATAAATATGACATAGTGTTGCTAAACTGATGATTTTGAAGGAGAAGAAAAAATTTAAAGGTCAAAATGGCACTTGTTGTCATTTAGTGAAATAAAAAGAAATCTTGAGAACTTCTAGACTATGTTGACTTAACTTTTGGTACTTTTTTCATATCATCAGGATGTGTTAAAATACCAAGAATTCTTCATCTCATTTGTAGGTTAAGTGTAAGATCAATTGTAATTTTCTCCTCTGTTTTTTAATGCAAGCCCTCTTCTTTTGACAAATCTGTAATATTGTTTTTATATAGAGAGAAGAATTAACCCAAAAGCACCTGATAACATTTAACAGACTGGTAAAAGATGTGATTTTAGTCTGAATCTCTTAATTGTAGTATGTTCTTAACCTCAACATGATTGTAAAATCACATTTTAATGTTGTACTTTTCATAACTATGAAATGAATACAGTTTATGTATATGAAATGCAAATAAATTGAGCTAAAAATGGTTCGGCAGCATTAAATATCTTTATTTATAATATGATCTATAAATAGCTTTAAAATGACTTTCTCAGATTGGTTAAGCTATAATATTTCATGAAAAATAACTAGTGAATCAGAGTTTATTCACTGTTTTTTTCTCTAAAAATAGATTTTCTGGAAAGCCCATAAAAGATGCATGCTATGACGTGACGTCATGCCAAGTTTGTTTTTATTTTTCTGAGGAAACATTGGGCAACTGGCAAATTAAAAGTCAAATTAGTCTATTTTAGGTACCGTCTTTACATTTTTAAGAACATTACGAATGTAGCGCTATGCCAATGCGATCATTAAAATGTCGGAGCCAAATAATGGAAAAAGTAGTCAAGCTAAAAAATGTTATATAATAAAACAGATATGTACTTTTTAGCTGGTGAATATGATGTGATATGTACTGAAAAATTGATATTGACCTCAGCTATCGCCTCGGTCCTCTATGTTTCTGTAGGTAACTTTGCATATTTATTGTTAATTACAGAGGGTTTTCTACAGCCTTGGCTAACCTGTTTTTAAAAAGTTTAGAAACATACATATTCAGACATTTTATTATTCTTATACATATAAAAAGTTCAAGCACTTCTTTCATTGTCTGAGCATAAAACTATTTTGATTTCTAGTCACTTGTACATAAGTAGTCTGGGGAGAGGCTAAATTTACGTTACCATGTCAACCAAATTGATGCATCTTAAAATACAGGTTTATGGTGCCAAAGAATCGTATTATATACAGAAAATTTGAACATTACTGTTAATCAAAAGCTCAGGCTGTCTTATAATAAATACAGACAGTGCTCTGCACTCTTGTTTTGTTCACAAAAACAAATGATGTCCTTTATGTCACATGGGAGTCAGAGAAGAGAAATGTTACTGACTTTTAAATAAATGATAATTCTGTAAAGCGTCAGTGTGTCTTTCTGCGGAATATTGTTTTGACATGGTAATGAAATTGGGTAGACATTAGGGTGGAGAAAATGTATTATTTCTTTTGCTTTGACATTTTGTTTTTTATCAACCCACAAAACAAGTTAAGGAAAAAGTATCAAGTTATTTGACTTGTTGAACGATCATAATATTTCAACATTGAAAAGGACTCTAACAAAATAAAAAAACAGAATTTAAAGCTCATATTTATAAAAACCATAACTTTTTGCTCATCTAGAATGTGCTGTTTGTATGCTTTTATGTCTGTCATCAGCAGTACATGTAGTTATAATAAGCCTTGGTCAGTCAATGTATATGAAGAACAGAAAATTTTTACTTTGATTCATTAACAGTGAGTGTATATGATATCTCACTGTGAAAAGTATTTTATTCTATAATGATATGTAATGTCAGACTCTTTAGTGAGCAGTCAATGATTTATCTCTAATAAAGTTACACACCTTGATGCTATTTCTAGTGTTATATTTTCATATTTTGAACTGACTCTGTCACTTGAGGAGAAATTGGTAATTTTTGATGAGTTTTCCAGGACCAGCGTCCAAAATGTTACCCACAGAAGTGTTTAAAATAGCATTAAAAAATGGCAAAGTCAAGCAAATTCCAAAAGATTTAACACTATTTATTGATTTAATAAGTAGAGGAGTAAACAATGTTAGGGTTGGTTGACATTTGGATTTGTATTTAAATAAAAAAAATATATTCTCTATAGTATATAACATTCTGGAATTTCAATTCTTGCCTACTTGCAAAAAAGGAAAACTTCAAGAATAAAAATGAAATTAAATATAGATGATTGACATTTGGATTCATTAATGGTGATATTGAAGGAAATTGATTGAAGCAAATACAGAATGCATAGTCTACAGATTCAATTAGTGTGTATGTTTTTTGCTTCACCTGTCTAAAATTTCAGTAATCCTCCCAGCAATGTGCCATGCAGATAATGTACGAAACCTAAAATTTCTATGTTGCTGAAACCCAGGATTTGTTTATTAATGAATTTATTTGAAGTTTGCTGAAAACAAGACCCTTAGTTGAACCTACACTGGGAATTGACTTATATAGGAAACTAACTCTTAATAAAAACCTCTTCCTCAAAAATTTCAATACCATGAGCTTATGGGGCTGTCACACCATGACGTTCTGGTCAGCGTTCTATGACGTTTGAGAAAACTTTGGTAGTTAGTGCTAGTCACCCATGATTGCTGGGATTGTGACAGAAGGGAAACGTTGATCAGGAAATTTTTTTAAATGTGCACAAAAGTTCTCACTGAATCCAGCATTAATCAATGTTAAATTTTTAACACGGGAGTTAAGAATGTTTATGGGACATTTCACTAATGTTAGTGAGTCGTTACACTAATGCTTAAAGTTTGCTTTGCAGTGAAAGACTCACTGGTGACAACTGCTGAACAGTCTCCTTGCACACATAGAGTGTGACTAAAGTTACCACACGATAATCAAGAACTGTCATTTTCATTCTAGAATGCTAGAAAATTGAAGGATTGAAATGTTGAAAGTTGACCAGAACGTCATGGAGTGACAGCCCCATAAAATATTTGGCATGTTGCATTCTGTAAAAAATAAGTCATTATTCTCCATTAGCAGCATTAATTGTTTACATAGACTTTCATGGGAAATCACTGTCTGAAAGGAAAAGAGAGAGCAATTTCTGGTGGATCTATATAAGTTTTATAACTCCTGTCGTGTGGATGGAATCGAAAAATGGCCCTCGCATATAGATCTTAGATGAGGGATCTATATAAGACCACCTTGACATTCCTACATTTTAATGCCTTTTGATCTTTTGTAACATACTTTAATGCACAGATGAATCCTGATTTTTCAAAATTAGAAACAGATTATAAATAAATTGTTAGTTAATGTATCATATAGCTAAGATGGTCTTTCCTCAGATTTTGTCACTTTCTAAAATTACATGATTATTTTGGAGAATGACCTTTGGCCATTATTTCCATCTTGTGTTTGTTACTTTATCTATGGCTGTGTCATTTGGATGTTTACTTGACTATAAAAAGTAATCATCTAAGAAATTAATACTTTAAGCACTATCAGTTAATATAAGACAAGATGGGTTGTTGTTTTTTTTCCAAGTCATCTAGTATTTAGATTTATAAATTGCCTTTGGTGTTGTCAGTTGTTGTAACTTAATGGTGACATAGTGGGTGTTTTTATCTTCTTGAGAGGCACTTTAAAAAGAAGCGTATTTAGAAATCAATTATTTCTGTTTTTCTTTTGATCATTTAAGAGAATATAAGACAACTTTCTATGACTTAGGTAAGTTTATTAGAAGTGGTGCTTCATTTTTCTTGACATCTTTAATATCAAAATGATGATGAAGTATTTTAACACAATAAACAGAAATAAATGATACAAACATTAATCATCTTGATTTAAATGCCATGGTTTACATTTAAGACAAAGTCTAACTTTGTGTTTTCGTGATATTGTTTTTAGTTTTTATTTTCTACTTCCCAATACAAAAACAATTTTAGTTCTGATTATAACACTGACCTAATTTTCTATTTAGTAAAAATTGATGTGTTAGTTGGCATTTATTTTAATAAGAAATAAGCTTTAATGATGCAACTTAAAAGACCATTGCTTATGAAAATGGCTTTTTACAGTACTGAGTTCAGATGCAAGTTTTCAAGCTTGACAGATGCATCAGAGGTCTTGTGTAAAAATAAATATATATGTGCATTAAACTTCACCACTTGAACACGTATAAGATATAGGCATTTTCACATTTTTACTATTCATTTAGGCATGGAATGTCAAAGTTGGTAAATACAGTTTAGGTTGTTTACTTCATTGTGTTATGAAGATATTCGTGCGTAAAACCAAATGTCCAAAATTTAAAAAAAGGTTTAAAATGGCACACCAAATATGCCCTGATTAATTACATCTGCTTTGAAGAATTGCAGCATTTTCTGTATCTCAGGTGAGTGATATTGGGCATTCAGCGTCCTCTTTGTTTCTAAGAATTTCAAGAGAGATTATATTTGAGAGGCTGGCCATGTTTTATGTCATTAAATTTAGTAGCACTTGTAAAATACAGCAAACAGCCATAAAATACAGCATTTATTGTTTAGTTTCTCACATGTCAGAAATAATTTGCAATTTTGCATAACTGCTTAATTCCTATTTTCTTGATAAATTTCTTCAGTTTTCTGTTGAGTCTGGTTCTTTGCTGTTGGTTGTTATAACAGAGTTTTGGAATGGTTTAAACATACATGTATTTATTTAATCTCGATTGCTAAACAAGTTCTTGCAACTTAAACTAATTAATTTTGAGTTTGCTTCCTGGAACAAACCAGTACTGGTATCATACGAAGGCACATGGTTGTGACCCGAGTAGGGCTTGACCCCATGATCTCTGGGTTGAGAGATAGACACCGTAACCACTAGGGCACCGCTCCCCTTTTTGATTGGTTATTTGTTTTGTCAAGACATAAAAACATGTTGGTTTTATTTTTGTAATTTGGAAATCAAATCTATTGTACAATGATTAGAAATAGATGTAAAAAAATACTAGGTTAACCTCAAAATTACTGTTTAAGAGTTACTTACATTGGTAACATTACTCTACATCATTATACATAACAATTCTTTTGGCTTTTCCGAATAAGTTTAAAACTGCTAAAAAAGAAGTAAATTACAATTTTTCTAACCTCTCAAACTGTCAAGTTTATATTTAAAGTATAATTTCAAATGGCAGTCATATGTTTTATCATACAATATTAGAAAAATGATATTCGGACATTTTATTGTCATGGTGATAGATAAATATAATTTTTATTTACAATTTGACTGCACTGTCTTTTTGAATATATTGACATAAATGTAGGTCTGTGCATCATATTATAGAGGAATAACTTGGGTATTGAAGCAGTGTTTGACACATGATACTTTACAGAGTTATACTATAGACAGCATCACAAGAAAAACTGAAACATGTGAACATTTAAGAAACACTGTTAACATCAGTGCTTCAACTTAAACTGTTGATTACCTTCTTGTTGATCACTATTTTTATCTTGACTTTTTGAAAAATATTATTATGGTTGATGGTGTTTAACACATTCAACATTGCTATGAAACATAATACCGTCACCAAAACTGATTTGGGAATTACTGTACATTTGTATTAAGCTCCACTTTAAAAAAAGCAAGGCAGACCATCTTAATCAGGGTAGGCATTGGTTTACCTGTTTTTCTTTATCATTTAAAACTTAGGAACATATTACATTGAACATAATTTTATAATTGTGGTGAGTGCTTCATTGCATTATAGCCCATTGAGCTCAAAATTATGATCAGAAAAATCAATATTTTATATGTTTGATATTTCATGAATACATAAATACTTTTGTTGACTGTAAGGTTTTTTGTATCATCCCAAAGGGACATTACTCCTGAAATTAATGAATGTGAGTTGAAGCAGAAATTTGATGATGATTGCTATAAGGAATTATAAATTGTAGTTTAGATTATTCACTCATTTAGGTGAACAGGGAATTATTGCATAATGTAATATTTTTTAATTACAAGCAGTGATTATGGGAGCATGATCTTCTGCACATTTTGGAATGGCATTTGAATTTGTTGATTTCAGTTGAATTTGTTGTCAATGTTTGTGCAATAATATATATAAGGTGCACTTTCCTCCAAAGATTTTTACAATTTCTTTGATACTTTCACATTTCTGTGTTTCAGATATTCCATGTGTTTATTAATAAACCATAATTTCACAATTTACAGGCATGCAAATCAGTTATTTTATAATAAATTAGCTTGACTTTTTCAATGAAAAAAAAAGAGCTATTGTACAGTCATGTTGTCATTGATGATGTCATTGTCATCTGGAAACTTTAACGTTGGTCTTAATTTTACTCAATGGATTGCCTTCATACTTGGACACAAGTTGACTGTCATCGTCAAATAATTGAAACTTGTAATACTTAAATTTCATAACTTGGTATGCATGCATGACATATTACATGTTAAAGCAATTAATTTATTTACTATTGTTTTAAATAGGACAAAATTCTGATATTAAAGAAAGTTTTCAGTGTACTGTCGGCTAATCTGCCCACATGTGATATTGTTGCAGAACCCTTGTGAGGGTCTCTTAAAGCAGTATTTCTGCAAATGCTAACAAAGGCTGGAAGCACCAATCTTAACAAAGTCAGGTTTTCAACAACAACAACAACATGGTGTCAAAGGTGTTTTAAAATGAATTTTTGTTTACCTATTACTGAACTTTCATTCAGATGTTGTCCTTTTCATGCATCTATTGAACAGGATATCAGTGTTCAAGGAATGTAGGTAATTATCAAGAAGTTGTATGAAAAAAAACTGCCTTTGTTCAGGAGACTTACATGCCAGCCGTATAGTTTTGTCATTATAGAGATGTGATTGACAGTTTTCAAATATTGATCAATGTAAACGTTACTGTTCTCCTACAAATCTAAATTAGACTGTTCTCATGTATAAATCTCAACAAAATACTTGTTATTTTTTTTCAGATTGACATACAGCAAGTATGGGCCAGTATTAAAGACCAGGGTGCTTCTGAAGAAGATCTTAAGTTGTACAAGAAAGTTTACAGTGCCATAGACAGTCATGGAGAAATTGGAGTGAGATGTTATGACCTTAAAGTGAGTAGTAATCAACATCAAGATGAGTATTGTACATGACTTGTTAACTCCCAGGAATGACATCAATAATATCGTTAGTATAGGTTGGGTGAGGCAGTGCTTTAAATATGACTTTTTAATACTCTATTCTGATACATAGTGCTCGTACTTAGCTTTTAGGGTCATTGGCTAGCTATCTGTTTCCATTTATTACATTCTCCAAATAATTTTCAAATGACATCTCCTCTAAAATCACAAGGCCAAATTTGATAAACTTGCTTTGGATGATCCTGACAGTCATGATGCTCTACCAAAGTTGTTACGAAATATATTTTAAAAGTGCATTCTTTAAAAATCTTGTTCTCTGGAAGGTTTAGATGTGAACTTTTATATTTGGTGTGGAGCGTCTTCAAAAATAAATCTCTACAAGGTGTGTTCAAAATATAGCACTGGGGTCAAAATAGACCCTGCACTTGGATCAACTGACTTTTCATTGACTCATATAGAAGAATCCTTTGAAAATCTTTTTCTAAAACGGTAAGTCCTAGAGCTTAAATATCTGTAGTGCTGCATTGATTAGTAAACCTCTGTAAAATTGTTGTTTCCCTAGGAGACTGGATAGGCATATGGTAAAATCTTAGAAACATCTTCGCTATAAGTGCAAGGCCTAGAGGTTAGATATTTTTATGCTCCCGAAAAATTTCGGGGGAGCATATAGTCGGCGCCTTGTGAGTCTTTCCGTCCGTCCGTCCCCTTTTCTTGTCCGGGACATAACTTTGAAACAACAAGAGGTATCAACATGAAACTTTGTAGGTAGATAGATCTCATTGAGTAGGTGTGCAGTGCACAAGAACCGTAACTCTGCCTTGCCTAATTTTTGAATTATTCCCCTTTGTTTATTTTTACACTTTGAACTTTGTCCGGGACATAACTCTAAAAGTATAAGAGGTATCAACATGAAACTTTGTAGGTAGATAGATCTCATTGAGTAGGAGTGCAGTGCACAAGAACCGTAACTCTGCCTTGCCTAATTTTTGAATTATCCCCCTTTGTTTATTGAACACTTTGAACTTTGTCCAGGACATAACTCTAAAAAACTATAAGAGGTATCAACATGAAACTTTGTAGGTAGATAGATCTCATTAAGTAGGTTTGCAGTGCAAAAGAACTGTAACACTGTCTTGCCTACTTTTGGAGTTATTGCCCTTTGTTCATTTTGACACTTTGAACTTTGTCCGGGACATTACTCTAAAATTATAAGAGATATCAACATGAAACTTTGTAGATAGATAGGTCTCATTGGGTGGAAGTGCAGTGCTTAAGAATCATTACTCTGCCTTGCCTTATTTTGAAGTTATTGCCCTTTGTTTATTTTTACTTTTTGACTTTTGTTTGGGACATAACTTTAAAACTATTAGAGATATCAATATAAAACTTTGTAGGTAGCTAGATATAATTGGATAGAACTGCAGTGCTTAAAGAACCTAAACAAAGCCTGGTCTAATTTTGGAGTTATTGCCTTTTGTTCATTTTTACACTTTGAATTTTATAGATAGATAGATCTCATTGAATAGAAGTGCAGTGCAAAAAAACATAACTCCGCCTTGCCTAATTTTGGAGTTTTTGCCCTTTGTTCATTTTTTTTATACTTTCCTGTGTCCAGAAACTTCTCGGGGAGCATCACCCGGTTCAACCGGTTCTTGTGTATATAGCTTTGTATAGCAGGCAAACCTCTAGCATAAATCATGACCTTGACCATGGTCAAGTCAAATAGGCCCCATCCTAATGGGGTTACTTGATTTTTCATTTAGAAAATTTTTCTCTTAAAACAAAAGGCTTCAAATTAATGATGTTTCAATTGAGTTATTATGAACTAACAAAATTGCTTGAGACAAAAATGTTTCTATTACAATAGCTAATGGCATAATTATTTTTGGTATCACTGTAACACAGTCAAATTTTTGTTGTTTTCCAATTATAAAAACATTGATAATTGATGTTTTAATTCCTTTACATATTTCAACATTCTGTTTTATTAATGGTTCTATCTCTACTTACAGTGATATGTTTATAAGAATCAAGGGTTGATCGCAAAACTGTTGTACGTCCTTCTTTATTTCATATAAGATACTGCAGTTTTGCAGTCAACCCTCAAAATGTACTTATGAATGTATTGAAAATTGTGTCAAACTTAAAGCTAAGTATGAATTTCCATTTAGCAAGTTACAAACCAGAATTATCTGAATGTTATAATAATATGCTAGTAATAATTCATCAAGAAAATTGTCATATATTTCAGTTTGAGAATGATGGCAAATCTGACATTGGAAATAAAAAGTGAACTTTTTGCTAATTTTTGCAAAATGTATTTCTTTAACGACCAGATAAGATATTTATTCCAGTGTTTTGACCAAGTTATGTGACACAAATACAATTTCCATTTATTTCTGATCTATGAGAGACAGTTTGATATAGCATGACCTGACCATCTAGAATGATTGTTTGCTTGACAGTTTTCATTGTACTTTTTTCAGAAAGAGTTTGTATCTGGTACTCCATGGAGAGAAGCCCTAGATATCCTCATACATCAGAACGCTGTATGTATTATTTCTCCACGCTTTACTTATACTTTCCTCTTCTTATCTCCATGTGTGTCATCATATTTCATTTATGTTGTTCATATTTCAGTGTCATAGCTCTAGTTATGATCATAGCAATATTATACAAGTTGTAGATATATATGGGAACAATTTGTTTGTGCTCAGAAACACATAAGAGTAATGTTGAGAGATGGTCAGAAACAGTCTGTATATGATATATCATAGTATGATGTTTATTCTGTACAAACAATAGTGCAGAAATACGTCCTTTACTTAATGTCAAGGTTAATCTGTCTGAAACTTTAACATACATAATCTATCTGTCTATTATAGTTGAATCTATGTTAAAAATT
Source organism: Ruditapes philippinarum (assembly GCF_026571515.1). NCBI lineage: Eukaryota > Metazoa > Mollusca > Bivalvia > Venerida > Veneridae > Ruditapes > Ruditapes philippinarum. The sequence goes on from NW_026864379.1 coordinate 77,588, forward strand.
ATCACCAATTAAAGACAACATTAAGAAAACTTGCCACTTAGGGTGTTCATGTCAAACAATTACCTTTTAATGTGAGACCGCATGTAAATTTTATACCCTTGAGTCTAGTATTTAAAGTTTTAACTGCCACTTCTGGTGAAAATTAAATTTTGCAATTTTATGTGTGTTTTATTAAAATTCATATACATGTATGTGAAAATTACTACATGTAATTAAAATACTGTCTGAAGTCCAATGTATATAAACATGGTAATGTATTGATATAGAAATCCAATTTCAAACAAGATTGTTTGTACAACATTACTTCATCAAATATAATTCTTATATTGCTTTTAAATTGAAGTGACATCAAATACAATATTTATTACACTACACTTTGATGTTTAAGATTTATTATATGTTCAGAAAATATTTGTTTGCATCAGGCTTCCCCAGAAAGGAGGAAATTAGCTTGTAGACAGGTTTTTGTGGTGACCAATATAACATTTAATCTGAATTAAAGTATGGAATTTCTCTTTGTATAAGATTATCTTAGAATATTAATATAAACTTATTAGATACAATATTTATTACACTATACTTTGATGTTTAAGATTTATTATATGTTCAGAAAATATTTGTTTGCATCAGGCTTCCCCAGAAAGGAGGAAATTAGCTTGTAGACAGGTTTTTGTGGTGACCAATATAGATTAGAATTTATTATATACTGGTACCAGGCTGTTAACTGTGATTGTACCCATATATCTCAGACAGAAAGCTTAACCATCATAAGTCTTATTTCTAAAATAATCTGTAATTGTATCTTAAAACAATTAAACCATTGAATAAATAAATGAATTGTTCTAAACTTGGTAATAAAAAAGCATGTATCATCCTGAACGTGCATTTTCCCCCAGACTAGTATTATATATTTTCCTCCTCTGAGATATCTCCATGAAGTGAGCAAGTACTAAACGTTAGAAGTATGGTTGCTTATGATTCTTCAATTAAAATGATATAATCATACATTAAAAGCAGAAAGGATGGATATTTTACTATATTTTTGTCTGATGAAACAACATAAAATACCTTTGAGGATGGAGGATGATGTAAGTTATGGTCAAGGTAAAAGGTATGTGTATTTTACAACTTTTTTCATTAAGAATGCTTATTCCATTTCAGGCCAATATTTTGGCTATTTTATGTTAATTTTAAGTGGAATAGGCAAGTACACCACTAACAGTGGCCGAATGGTTATGGTCCTTGACTTCAAACCATTTGCCCCTCACCACTGTGGGCTCGAATCCTGACAGGGACTTTGGATTTTTTCATGTGAGGAAGCTATTCAGCTGGCTTGCGGAACTTCGGTGGTTCTACTCAGTTCATGCTTGAAATAATGAATGGCAGGGCACATGAGGTTCTGCCATGATAATTATGCATACCTGAAACACTCTAGTTGGAGGTGTTTCACCAATCAGACAGTAAAGTTGACATGTACTTCATGAAAGTCAGGATTTTGTCTTTTTGTTCTATAAATTCACAGATGATGGAATTAGTGGTAAATATCAAAATAATCAATGGACAACATAATCCATAAAATATACATTACAGATAACCATCAGACAGTTAAACAAGAAAGCTTTTAAAGATTGCAGCATCTGACAGACAGTTTTAACAAATATACATAAATGACAGAAAATGTTCATTTATTTCACTTGTTCTTTTGCTCAACTTTGTACCTTGTTGTTTTCAGTTTTAAGATATGTTGATTCTGAGAATGTGCCTGTCAAGAAGGAGAAACAAGGTGAGAACATAAAAGTCCAAATTGTAACAAAGTTTCACAGATTTATTATACATGTATAAGAATTGTAATGACTTCAGTGCACTGGTAAAGATTGTTGCGTGTTGTCACTGTGGGAAACATTCACCAGAAATGTTGGGTTCGTTAAACTCAATTAAAACAACATCAATTCTGTGGTGACAATTTGCTGCTGTACTGTTGGGGAAAAAAAACAAACAAAAAGTTTGATAATAAAAGACATAAGCTAGGTGTAAATGCAGTATATTTAGGTGCAAAGACTTGATATTGGATGATAAGAACTGATTTGAGAGGACATTTTTTAATTTACAGACATACTAAGTGACAAAATATGTAAAGTTTTCATGATCTTATGATGAATGCATTAACTAATCTCATTTTCCAAATTTGATTTACTGCAACAAGAAATCTAAAATAAACTTTTTTATCAGTATCAAAAGCGTCGACAGTTTTGTTGAGTGTTTGGTTCATGATTTATCTTCTGGAAAACTTGATTACTAGATTGATTCACAGAAGAACATGTTCTGTTAAGAGTACCAGTACATTCAATTAGCTTTAATAACTTGAAAATGTTGTGTTAGAGTGGCATTTATCATCAAACATCATGCAGTCTCTGATCAAATATGAAAATATAAAGTGATGAACATGTATGTAACAAACAGTACTCCACAATCTAATTTAATTGCAAAAAATAAACAGTCTAGTAACATTATGTTTATACATGTATTAAGTTGTTTGATTTTGATCAGTACTACATGTAAGGTCAACTTGAAAGGATAAATTGAATTGTTCAAAATATTTCTTAGACTCTTCACTGATCAGCTTCAATTCAAGTTTTTTGCAGTGTTAACAAAAGCTGTTTCATTAAATCTGACTTTATTGTCGCTACAACATCAGTCTATGCTATTAAACAAACAAGTTTACTGTGGTGATAATAAGATGGAAATATTAAAAACAATTCTGTTGAATGTGACATTTTATAATATAAATTAACATTAGACAATTGAATTTTCTGTCGCAAAAATATATTTTGAAACAAATGGAAACTTCAATGATGTAAAAAGAAAGGAATTGTTCCTAAATACAAATTGGTTCTCAAAAATAGAGAATTCTTCATATTGTACTGTTATTTATTGATTAAGTTGATCTTATATTTGTTTTGGTCCGAGATTAGGGTTGGTGGGTCTCTGAGTTTAGAATCACTAGTCTTAAATACCTGGTTAACATGCATTAGAGCTGGGTCCTTCCAGAATGTGTCTACTCCTCAACTCTAATATTGACCAGAAACATTCACAATACCTGAATTTTATCATTTGTCATTGCTTATAAGGGCGTCCGTGGCCGAGTGGTTAAGGTCGTTGACTTCAAACCACTTGCCCCTCACTGCTGTGGGTTGGAATCCCGACAGGGACTTTGGATTCTTTCAAGTGAAGTAGCTATCCAGCTAGCTTACGGAACGTCGGTGGTTCTACTCAGGTGCCCATTCGTGCCTGAAATAATGCACAGAAGGGCACCTGAGGTCTTCCTCCACCAGTAAAGCTGGAACGTCTTGATATGACCTATACTGTGTCGATGTGACGTAAAACCCAAACAAACAAACAAAACAAATTGCTTATAAGGAAACATAGCAGTATGTTTAACAAAATATTAAAATTTATTGTCTGCTACCCCTCTTAAAACGTTAATAAATGAAGAAAATAAATGCCTAATATTATATTAGAAGGGAGAGGAAAACAAAAACATTCAGTACTTTTATCAGTTTCTTATAGAATATATTTAACAACTGGTAAGAGGTGACTATCGTAAGTGACTGAGATAGAAATAGTAAATGAATCATTGAGAGCCTGTGTTTGTGGTAAATTTAATAATAAAATAATTTAATAATTAAATTTAATGAATTAGTAATGGAAAAGTTCAGCATCTCTCACAGGCCCTAGCACAGACTTAAATGGTGTTCAGTTTTCAACACTTAATTTGCTTAAAGCTATAACTCAAAATATTTTTTATAAAATTTGATAAAGTCTTGATGAAGGAGTTGTGACATGTCTATGCTATCTAACAAGAATAAATTTTTTGTGTAAACAGAATAAAATGTTGAATAGAATATTTTACTGCTGTTTTAAGTAGGGTTTTAATCTTTAAGCAATGATTTCATGCATGGCCTAATGGTTAAGGTGTCAGTCTTTCAACCCAGGGATCAAGGGTTTGAGCCCTAATTGGGTCACAATCATGTTTCTTCATAATGACATTAGTACTAGTTGGTTCAAGGAATAAGTTGCAAAAACTTGTTTCTCTATCGAGCTTAAATAAATATGTTTAAACTAATTAAATGTATATGCTATTTGCTCTTAAGGAAATGTACAAACATATTTCTTTCGTACAGATAATTTGGAATTATTCTATTTCGAATTTCAAACAATGATTGTGTAAACTATAGGCAGCAGAGACATAGCTTTTAACACTTGAAATTGGTTTTTGATCTTTGATTATACAGTAACTGATCTAATGATAGTGGCCAAATATGGCACATTCTTTATATAAACATTCAGCAGTTTATCTGTTTAAATCCATATTTGTACAATGTACATGTAGACTTTTATTGTTAAAAAATCTCAATTTAGGAAAATGAATGTTATAAAAATCATAAATCAATTTGAAAAAAAGAATATAAATGTAGACTTAAAAAATCTCTTGTTACGAAAATTATGAAACAAGTGAACCAGATATGCAGACATGTTTTATAATTCTTTTTTTCACACAAAAATTGAAAAATGTTTTGCAGTCAGGTCTCTAATGTAGTAAAGAAGAATCAAGTCTTCAGTTGGAATATTTTCAATTTACTAATTCTGATTACATCTGTTTCATTTCCCTGAATGTTGTCATTTGCACGATGAAATCAATTCTGTTTTTGAAAATGAAATGTAAAATTTCCGAGACGAGAAATGATTTAGAATGCAGTATGAAATGACAACTTAAAACAACAAGAATAAATTAGAAATAAAAATAACAGTTATAAAGATAAGCTGTTTTATTTTTGTGGTTTGCTTCATTTAAAGAACCATGTCTTTATGGAAATTATGTTCTGTAAATTAAAAATGTTTTATATATATAGTAAACATATTGTCAAGGTGAAAATAAAGTATTTTCATGATAAATTGATATGCTGTATGATAAAGCTTACTGTGTATTAGTCACATGCTGTATCGATCAATGCTAGATATTGACCAACATGCAGTATCAACAATATAAATAAACGTTTATTACACTCAATAAAAGCGTAACACAATGAAAGATTTAATTTTAGTTTTGCTATTCTTTTCTCTAAATGTGATATATGGGAGAATATAGCTTTGCTCCTCAGGTTATATTTATCATATTCAGGCTATACTCTCCAGTTTATCCTGTCAGCATCCTTTATAACTAATAGTATATCATTTATATCATATTTAGGGTCTGTGGTGAATTTGTGAAGGTTGTTGACTTCAAACCACTTGCCTCTCACCCATTTAGGTTTGAGCCAAGCAAGCATCTTCAGATTATTTCATTCCAGGAAGCTTCTGAAATGTCAGTGGTTCTACTCAGATGTGGGTTTATGCTTGAAATAATGCCCAGAGGAGCACCTCAGGTCTTCCGCCACCAGTAAAGCCAGAAAGTTGCTAGCCTATATCAATTAGTGCATCATTAATTCCAAATATTTGCTGTACTAAATATACATTATGACTGCTAAACAAGCTGAACAAAAAATATATACTGTATATATATTTTAAAACAAAATAAAAATTTTCACTTGCACCGTATACTGAAACAAAATTTATTGTACATGATGAATATCAGACTTGTAAATATCCCCTGTGAAATAAATTCAAATCTTTTCATCAGAAAATAGAAAATTACGAACTCTGAATTTTAAAAGAAAGCTGGCAACACTAATCTGACAGTGAAAGTCTGGTTTTTTGTGAATCGTGTTTGAAATATTTTCATTAAAATATTGATGAGATTGTTCCTGTTGTTGACATAATACATCACACACAATCACTTTCAGGTGAAAGCCATTATCAACAAAGTATTCGATTTAGAAAACAATTATTTGAGTTAATAATCCTGCATAATGATTTTAAATCACCCTGTGTGCAACTAAATGTTTTCATGCTGATGCCATAATGTATTGTGTTCTTTGCACAGATTTGTTGCAAATCCAAAATAGAAATTTTGGTGTCTTGTGTATTTTAATACTTTGCTAAATGATATGACTTGTCAATTTCATTTAAACTTAAAAAAAAAATCGTAATGATTTCTTTTAAACATTCATTTTTAAGTGTTAAAAGATATATCTTTGCTGTGTGTAGTTTACTAAATTTTTGTTTGAATTTTAAAAAAAGAATAATTCCATAAAAACATGTTAGATAAAAAAATGTTCATATAGCTCCATATGAGCAAATGACACGTGCACGAAATTTTGCGTTGAAATTTGACTTAAAATAGCAGCATAATAGTTAGTTCCAGAACATTTTCATCTGTTTAGTACAATACTCATACATGTTAAATATTTAAAACATTCTATGTAACAACTCTTTCAGTAATTGACCATAATTTAATGGGAACAACATAATTTTACTGTTTTTAAATTCCATAAACAAATTCTTTATATATAGCTTTATGCCTTTTAATGTAAGATTATTACAATTCTTTTCTTCCGCAATGATATTTGTTATTAACATTAAAGTTAATTTTATTGGAATCGATGAAAAAAAAAAAGCTGGAGAAAGTGTTGTTAGTTTATACATGTTTTAAACTTTAAATAATGTGTTTCCATTATTTAAGAAATAAAATGTCCCAAGCTAAATAAAATCACTGTTTGGAGTTTGGATGTGAGGAATTATATCACAAGGGCATAAACCAAGTGATATAATGATGCACATTCGAAGGACAAACAGTCATTTTATCAGGGGCTAAAATACTGATTTGGATATATTATTTAGATTCTAACGCAACATCAAATAAATGTTGCTGTACCTGATATTAAGCTAAATTGCGTCTGATTTGTTTCGTACTTATTTTACTGGTTATGTCACATGTATAATGGTTACGTCACGTGTCTAAATATTGAAAGTAAACAGTGATTTTATTACATAATAATACACACTTTAAGTCCTTCTATGTTCAATAGGAAACAACGTGGGCTTTGTTAGAATTCAACTCAGTTTGTTTATAAGTAGCCAAATAAATATTATATAGTTGTAGTTTTCTTTTATCAATCAAAGATGACAGATAAGGATGATAATTATTCATTTCTGATCTACCTTGCTGGAGACTTGATTACCAGATTGATTTCTTCTAGAACATGTTCTTTTAATTGTATGAGTATAATCGATTAGCTTGTTTAATGTTAGAGTGACATTTATTATCAAACATCATGCAATCTCTGATCAAATATGAAAAAAGTGATTAGCATGTATATGGAACTATTAAATGGAAAATTGTTTTGACTTTTGACATCACCAATTTCTTCAAAATTGACAAGGTTCAATCATTTTAGCTCACCTGAGCACAGTAACTTCTAACAACAGACAGGAATCAGCCTGAAATTGACATCTCCTCAACCACTAACCAGATGATGATTGATACTTTGTAGGAATAATACTTGTACACTGATGGTCTATTACAAAAACCATGAAAGTTTTTATTTACTGAACAAGATGGATGCCAAAAGTTAAAAAAAACAACAAAAAACAACAGATGGTCTTCTATAAAAACAGTTCAAATCTTGCTATACAAGATAGCCCCCTTAGCTTAAACTAGAGATGAGCTTTAAGCTGCTGGAAAGATCTTGATGGTTCTTTTTTGGCTAAAACTATTTTATTACCACTGATTATAAAAGCAGAAGAACATCTCTCCATCTGCTGAAACTCCAGAGGTGGTCCTCTATAAATAGCTGACATTTGTTCTGCAAGAGCTAAAAGTAGGATAAAATATTACACTTTTAATGACATCACCTCCAGATTTTTATTAAATCCATATGACAGGACAGAACCTTGGGTAGTTCTTTATAAAAGTTGCTAAAATCATTCAAGTCTGCTTAACATGAGAAATATCTTCAGTTCAGCAGCTCTATACAGAAAAGTCAGTGTAAATATACTAATAATAAAATGTTGCTCAGGTATAGCATATCTGTAGGCCCACTTGAGCCTATTGTTGTAATGATCTCTCAAATGAAAATTTAACATCATAAATCTTAACATTTAAGACATACTGGTACTTTTTATTGAAGATTGATAATGTGTTGTTTTTCCAGCTGCTGCTGTTGTTGTTGGTGATATTTTTGTTGTTTTTGCTCTGTTAACAATCCGTTTTAGTAAATATCATAAGATCTGTTAGAATAAGAAGTGATATAATTTTTTTAAGTTATGATCAGATTTTATTTATAAAGCAGAAAATTGCAAATGATTTTACTGTTGAATGAGTAATAAATTTACTGTTGTGATAACTAATCATGCTTAAATGAGTAATTTCAAGAGGAGGAAATTTTGAAAAAATAATGTATCCTGTTTCCTCAGTGTACATCCTTTGATGAAACAGTATTAATAATTATGCTATTCCATAATATCTGGAAAAACAGTTGCTTAGATGAAAAAAAATCATGAGAAGAAGCTTCAATATTTAAAATAGCTAAAGTATGTGAATGAAAAGGCCATACTTTATGATGATGATCAGTGGTGTAGCTTCCTATAGGCACTGTAGGCACGTGCCTACACTTTTTCCTCAGAAATGAAAAATTAAATGATTACAAAAATGCAATAAAAATTTAAGGGTAAGGGCGGTAGATGTGTAGGTCCATATATTAGAAAATGACCTGTCACCTTATTTGAAAATATATCGAGTTTTATTTCATAACGAAAGTAGTGCCGTGTTAAAAAGTTGTTCTGTTGTATAACCAAGAAGTTTATGACAATATAAAAGTTTTTAAGTGCTTCGATTCAAAAAATAAATATAACAAGTATATGCATGACAATGATAGGCCATATCCAGATATCTGTAGTGCTAGCTTTATACAACTGACGATCTATTTGAAATGAAGCCTTGACATCTTGTCTTTTATATTCTCTTCCCTTCTTTAGGTATTCATGATTTAATTATGTGAACATTATTCTGTTCAAACTGCATCTACGTCAAATCTTGAGCACAAAACACAAAGTAGAATTGACACCAAGCAAGTTCATAGTCGATTTAAAATAAACGTGAAACGTAATCTGTGTTATTGCATACATTTTTTAAAATGTATTTTTATTATTTATAATATATACAAGTAATGTGTTCGAATACACACCAAAATCTGCATTAGTTAGCATAGTGGTGGAGAGTTTGCTTTTAAAGCTACTGGCATGCGAGCAGTTCCCGTACAGAAGCAGTACCCGTATTTTTCATTTAAACGCTTGATTTTTGCTTGTATTCTTCAAAAATTCATTTCAAATCAAGCAGATACATAAACAAGACAAAATCTAAGTGTCAGTTCGGCAGTACGTATAAAAAGTCTCATTTTAAATCACTTTCACCTGTGCGTCGTCAAAACGTGACCTTGTTTTCTCTGGGGGATTTCGTCCTTGCGCGCATGCGCAAAAATACTTACACGTGAGGCTTGTTAAAGGGTTTTCCACTAATACCACCTGTTTACAGATAAGTAGGCAATGTCATGAAAACTTGTTTAATTATCAGAATTTTGACCAATATTACTATATAAAATAATTTTATGGCTTTGATGCGTAAAATATCATGCATACAAGCATGTTATTGCATGTGAATGCGTTGGGGTAACGGTACCTGGTAATAGATACCCGCGTTTAGTCTACGCTCTATTTCCTGAATTACATCTATTTATCTCTTAGATAATGGTCTGTTCAACAATTGTAAATGAAAAATAGGTCCGATATAATAAAATTGTATAATTACAATTGGTTAGATTTTATGTACGGGAACTACTTCTCTTCATACAAAATAATGGATAATTTCGGTACCCCATTTGAGGCCTCATAAGTAAGGGTTATTCTATGTTTAGAACATGATGGAATTTCCATGATTTGTGTGACGAGCCGAATATTGATGTGTAAAATTCAAATTTTGGTGAGTGAGCGTAATAAAAAATAATGTTTAAGTAACTATGATTTTTGTACGGGAACTGCTCGCATGCCAGTAGCGATTCAATTCTTTTTTTTTTTAAATTTAAACTTAGTTGAAACTTTATTTAATCATTAAATTGCATATAAAGTAACATTTACAAACATTTCCCAACAATGTAATTCAGACAAGTAAAACATTACCTCACATGCTAAAGTAATTTTCAAAATAAAGATACATAGATGTAAGCTCTTTGAATTAACAACGAAAAATTAGAGAATAATTGATTGTTGAATTATCATGCACTAAAGAGAGACTTAGCTAGGTAACTTATGGAGAAATATTAGAAGAAAGGAAAAATGTAAAGAAAAACATAATTGAAAATATCGGATTTTTTAGTTCTTAAAATCAACATGTAAATAAATATGAGCGTCCTGACATGCCAAGTTCATTCACACTGATAGTAATTCTTACAGTTGTGGAATAGATTTTTGAACATTCTGTAACTACTTCGCTCGAAATAGTTCATTCAAATTACAAAAATGTTTCATAATAAAAGTACTTCGGAATTCTATTTCTTACATTACTGCAGGTAACGTACTTATTGAATTACTTTATTGAAAAAATGTAACCAAAATGCAGCAAAGTTATGAATTCTCTTCCTTCAGAACATGCCTTAACATACCCCAGAATGCAGCTAATGCACCCCCCTAACACAAGTGCCTTCACATTGATTTCTTTCAAGCTACGCCCCTGATGATGATGATATTTTCACTTGTTTCATATCTTTAAAGTATAAATTTTATAGAGGAGACAGGGTTAATATAAGTATTTTATTTAATGTGCCAAAACAGCATATGTGAGAATACACCATTTTCTGTTTTCATATTGATTTGCCAATGACTGATATTAAGATGTATTGATAGTTTACACATGTTGCAACTGAATAATAAAAACATTTAAACGTTTTAAAAATATGCAGCCTGGATAAAAAATTACAACCTAATGTGACCTAATTTCATGCTTGCCTCTTTAGCTTTAAAGGGAATATACTAAAAATCTGCATGTATTTTGGAAATATTCTTTTTCAAAATTTATACAACAGACAGCAGATATATTGCTTTATACACTAATAAGGGGGAAAAAAGGAGGGAAACTTTATTATGTTAACATCCTAGCACATTGTATGGAAATCAGAAAATTGTTGTCAGATCCTTTGGGGGATTAATGAAATTGTTTCTTTGAACTTTTGTCTGTCTGCCTGTCATTACATTCCCATCAGGAATTAGGCCATTTAATTCATTTCTCTTGATCAATTCTAACACAGCATTTTTCTGATAAAGTTTCAGGTCTTTCAATGCTTATCATTTAAAAATTGTTTGAGTGGTTGTTGTTATTTTCAAAATCTCAAAAAAGGTAATAATATACATGCAGGGATGTTAAACTCACCAGGCTAGAGTTCACAATAGCAGGTGGCAGCTGTAAAAAGTTGACCCCCATACTTCACTACAGTGTTGTTATATTTTTCTGGTCCTTTTGGATAATTGATTCCAGCAATTTCTAAAATGTTGAAAATTGAGTACAGCTATGCTATGTAAGGGGCGTTATATATAAAACCAACTAAAGTTATTAATAAACATTAATCCAATAGAGTTATAAATAAACAATCTGACTCGGGAAGCTGGCTGTTGTTATAGAGTGTCACTTTGAAACTAGTTGAGAACAACACAATTCATTTTGATTTGAATCTTAACTCTTAATGTTACTTTTATATTGTGGAATTTGAAGCTGAAGATGTCCATTTTTTCTATCTTTCCTTGTTGCTTAAAATGTTTTTTTTTCAGCTGTATTAAAGAGACATCAACAATTCTACATCAAAAACAACAATTTTTTGTAAATAAAGGCCTCCAGCCCAAAATACACAATACAACCAAAGCAGATATACATGTTTAGCTGTGTCTACAATACATGTTGTTATCTATGACATGTTTTTCTATTTACACAAATGTATATTAGTTATCAATAATTTTCATAATTCCCTTTAAAAAAGAGCAATATTGTTAATGTTGTCTTCATTATGAGTTTTAATCATGTTACAAAAATTATAAAAGTGTACCATGGAGAATTATAATGTTGTCATTATAGGGAAAATCTGTTACAATTAAAAAATAAATGAATTTTGTCTTCAATAAAAGAATTGTAAGCAAATAGCATTTTGTAAACAGTCATTTAAGTGTTTTATTTCATCTAAGCATTTCTGATACCGGTATATAATTTCCATAAAATATGTTGATTGAGACACTTCTGCTAGAAATATACTTAATAATTTAATTGCTATGTTGTTTTTACTCCTTTTAAATGGAGATCAGAATATTAAATTTGAATGAGTTATCTCCCCAAAGAGTTTGTAGATAGGATTTGAATAAAATAATGATTTCCAGTTTAAATTATTGAAAGGACCATGTGTAATAAGGAATATCATATTATGAAATTTATGAAATAGATATAATTATGAAATAGATTCTATATTATTCATGAAATAGATTCTATATTATTTATGAAATAGATTCTACCTTTATTTATGGTGAAGTTAGTTGAGTTTATGTTTTATATAAATATAACATACTTATCTTAAAATCTAAGTACATTTTTCTGAAGTTTGATTTTCTTGAAATATTTTGTCATTGGTTCATTTTCTGTGCCCTTTTTCAGAGGTATTTGTCTGGTTCCAATAAGTCTTCTTCTCTGATAAGGAGAATAAGAAAACTTAAAATATATTGTTCAATTTCAGATTTCACAATGATGTAGAAAGTCTGTCATTTGACTAACAATAAGATAACACGGTAAGTTATTTGCATTGTTTTAACTGTTTATATTACCTGTAACCAATGAACCTCTAGTTTTTACTTGCTGAACTGAGGTGTTTTTTTGACATGATAGGATTAGAAATTATTTTTTGAGATTAATGCTCCATTTTTTTATGTAGGTCCAGACTTGTAACTTGTGTGCAAAATTTCAGATCATTCACTTGCTACATTTTCAAAAAAAATATTTTAGTTGTAAAAAGTGACCCAAAATTGACAAAATTCACTCAAGTCAAGCTACGAATATCACAGAATAATATGATTTTAATTTATTTCTGTGTATATTTTTAAATTTTCTTTTGCATATCTGTCTGTTTTAAGTACCCCATCTAATTTATGTAAGAAATTCAAATTTTTGATTTTTTTAGGCTTTTGGACCTCAGTGGTGTTCCTTTAATTTCAGATTTATTTGTTACAGGGATAAATTATGTCAGGTTTGGGTAACTCTTTACAATTGGCTGCTACATTGAGATTAAAGTTAAGAAGTTTGACATCACTAAAAATTCAAGGATTTAACTAAATACAGTGTTGGAGCAATAGCTCTAGACACTTCCAGAATTTTGATCACAAAGCAGAAAAACATTCAATTTGCTTTTTAGCCGATTCTTACATTTTTTTATTCGTTATCATATATAAACTGGTATGAAATATGGTATTTAGTCTGATGCTTCAACACTTTTTAAAGTTTCACTCATAATTAAATCACTGATACAACAGACATTGGCTAAATCCAAAGTGAGGCAGTTGTATTATACAAATTTAACATGAAGGAGTGAAGGAGTTAATATAGAAGCTAAACACTGGTATTGATTCCAGTATTATTCCACAGAGATCACATGATGATTCCTGACATTACACTAGAAAATCTCAGTTTGACACCCTAACATTTGATCAGAATTCATTGTGGGATAATGTAATAGAAATAATGTTTTATAATTCCTCCAAGGATATTGTTAATTGATTTGTATCTGGACAATATTTTTTGGGGTGTTTTGTATGAATATTGATCACAATTTCTAGATTTTTTGAAACCTCATCTGAGCATGTTAACTAAAGGAGTTTAAGTGTCTTCCAAAAAGTTTTGTTTGGAAAAAGAAAAAAAAGAAAAGAATTAAACCTTTAATTACATACATTGTTTACAAAAAAGTCATATTCCTTTTCAGTAATTTTTCACAACGTTAAATTAAATGTCTTGCCAGCTGTAATTTTTATCCAGACTTTTTCTCAGGAAATAATATAAATTATGAAATAATAATTATTTGTTCTGCTTCATTGACTCCTAAAGAAAAACACTTAAATGACTATTTTATACATGAAGAAAATAATTCATATGATTTTGGAATTTTGTTAGTCAACATGCAATTGATTAAATGACTTGACTTGTTAACAAACATGATCAGTAAATTATGACACTTTTTCATGATGCCTTTCAGATAAAGTTGTTTCCTGCTAATTGAAATTTCACTTCACAAATACTGAAAAACAGATATAATCTATTTAGATAAAGAAGGAAGGAAATTGATTGGTTAATAGAGATAAAGAAATATGGAGGAAAACAATGTTGAGATTGCAATAGTTAATTGTAGTTAAATTCTTCTCAACCACATAAAGAGCTTCACTAACAAGAGTTAATGTGCATATTAGCAGAATGTTCAAGTTAAATTAATTTTAAACAAAGTTTTGTGCCTTTTATGTCTTTCTGGCTTTAATTTAAGTACAGACTATTTCTCAGCAATCACATACTAGAATTCATTGAAATAATCAAGACAACACATTTGTAACTAGTTTTGACTTGAATGTCTTGTGCCTGATGATGCAATGATATGAGTGGACTTATATGAGAAACATGGTGGATGAATTATAGTTACCTCATTAAACAATTGCTTCAAATTCTATAAAAGTTGCCAGTAATCCTTATACCACTCACATCATACAAGGTTGTTAACTTATACAACTTTCAAAATTCATTCCACGTTTAAATTGTTACATTTTAACTCTTTAATAAAAAAAATAATTTAATTTATTGATGTTTATAACACTGACAAACTATGCTTCAAGAAATATCTCCCTTTTGAACTTGTTTGACATTTGAGTTTTTTTCTTGGTATTTTAAAGCAATTATTTGTTATAATTCTTGATAAGTTGATTTTTTTATCAAGTAGTAAAAAGGTTGAGAATGCGGTCTATTCTGACAGCTTTTGTTAAAATTAAAATGTTGGAATGAAATTAAAATATGGGAATACAATAAGATGTCCTCAATAGGAAATATGGAGGCAATGTATCATTTTATTTTAAATGAAAGATAATTTAATTTAGTCAAAAACACAATGATATATTCAGGGAGCATTATAACTTTATTGTTATAATATAGATGAGCAGGTGGGGATATTTTATTACCCAGTAGCTTATTGTTATACTCTAATCAACGCTCCTTTATGCACAAAAGCTTTCTCGTAAAACCTGATTAAAATGGAACTTTAAAGTGTTGTAAGATGAGTAAATGAAACAGGCATTGTGCTTTTTAATTTGTTGTTGATGGAATTGTTGGTGTATAAATCAGTGTTTAATATGTGGCTCATTGTGGCTGTGTACTTGAATACACCATTGACGTCTATCAACTTGCTGGTCAGTCACCTTGCACTAGATATATTGTAAGCCCGGGGTTCTATGATATCACGGTACTTAACGTTTTTCGGAAAATATTCAAATATAGTTATAATATATGAATGAGATTTGTTTTTTATTTAATAAGTGAACTTTTTCCAAAACTGTTTGTCAAAATATTATTTCAAAAGATCTAATTAAAAGTCATTTTTTAAACTATTTCCAATGTCAGCCATTTTGGGTAATTTCAGAGGAGGTTCCTATGGTATCACGGTAATCCGCAAAAATGCAAGCATGGAAGGAAAGATGGTTTATAATCTTCAAGTTTAGTTGAAAAAAACTTCCAATAGTTTACTTACTATAATATTCAAACTATATGAACAGACAATATGTCAGTAGATATGTGATTATAACATATTTTTATTGACTGTGTAAAAACAATTAAGAGAAATAGTAGTTAAACATGAAGATTTTATGAAATAGTTTTCTGCCCACAAATACTTTCATTATTCACAAAATTAAATTTTATTGGTAGATGAAATGAATTTAGTGGTCCAGTTTAAAAAATATTAGCATCATCATGCGTTGTTTTTACTGACTATCACAGAAAATGTAAATACTGTGATATCATAGAACCCACGATATCATAGGAATCGAGTATAAGTGAAATTTTGTTCTATGTCCTTCAAACAGAATTCTTATCTTAAATTCAGCTTGTCCATTTTTGTGTCATCTCTACAGAATAAGGCCGATATAAACGGATCACTTCTCTGTTGTCTATCTGGGTTAATAAGGAGGAGAAGGGGATCAAATAACTGTAAACAGACTAAAAGAGAACAATAGAGTTCATTATATGACAATAGAATTAAAAAAAGAAATGGCCCCTTTGTCCATTTAAATGGGACGTCCATCTGTCTGTCCGTCTGTCACAAAACTTATCCGGACTACTAATCACAAACTACTGGTGCAATCTCATCCAAACATTATAGGAATGATCTGTACAGTCTAGTTGTTCATATCATTGGCATTTTCTGGTTCAATGGTTTTTGTAAGAGCAATATTGCCCTTCAATGATTTTTAGCTCACCTGTCACAAAGTGACAGGGTGAGCTTTTGTGATCGCTTTTCGTCCGGCGTCCGTCCGTCGTCCGTCCGTAAACTTTTGCTTTAAATGACATCTCCTCATAAACCACTGAGCCAATTTCATCCAAACTTCACAGGAATGTTCCTTTGGTGATCACCTTTAAAAATTGTTCAAAGAATTTAATTCCATGCAGAACTCTGGTTGCCATGGCAACCGAAAGAAAAATCTTTAAATATCTTCTTTTAAACAACCCTAAGAGCTAGAGCTTAGATATTTGGCATGAAACATCTTCTTGTGAGTGTCTACCAAGTTTGTTCAAATAAAAGCCCTGGGGTCAAAATTGGCCCCGCCCCAGGGGGTTATTGATTTTCCCTATATGCATATAGTAAAACCTTAAAAAATCTTCTTTTAAAGAACCCAAAGAGCTAGAGCTAAGATATTTGGCAAGAAACATCTTCTAGAGAGTGTCTACCAAGTTTGTTCAAATAAAAGCCCTGGGGTCAAAATTGGCCCCGCCCAGGGGGGTCATTGATTTTCCCTATATGCATATAGTAAAAACTTAAAAAATCTGCTTTTAAAGAACCGTAAGAGCTAGAGCTTAGATATTTAGCATGAAACATCTTCTAGTGAATGTCTACCAAGTTTGTTCAAATAAAAGCCCTGGGGTCAAAATTGGCCCCGCCCCAGGGGGTCATTGATTTTCCCTATATGCATATAGTAAAAACTTAAAAAATCTTCTTTTAAAGAACCCAAAGAGCTAGAGCTAAGATATTAAGCATGAAACATCTTCTAGTGAGTGTCTACCAAGTTTGTTCAAATTAAAGCCCTGTGGTCAAAATTGGCCCCACCCCGGGGGGTCATTGATTTTCCCTATATGCATATAGTAAAAACTTAAAAAATCTTCTTTTAAAGAACCATAAGAGCTAGAGCTTAGATATTTGGCATGAAACATCTTCTAGTGAATGTCTACCAAGTTTGTTCAAATAAAAGCCCTGGGGTCAAAATTGACCCCACCCCAGGGGGTCATAGATTTTCCCTATATGCATATAGTAAAAACTTAAAAAATCTTCTTTTAAAGAACCGTAAGAGCTAGAGCTAAGATATTTAGCATGAAACATATTCTAATGGATGTCTACCAAGTTTGTTCAAATAAAAGCCCTGGGGTCAAAATTGACCCCGACGCAGGGGGTCATTGATTTTCCCTATATGCATATAGTAAAAACTTAAAAAATCTTCTTTTAAAGAACTCAAAGAGCTAGAGCTAAGATATTTAGCATGAAACATGTTCTAATGGGTGTCTACCAAGTATGTTCAAATAAAAGCCCTGGGGGCAAAACTGGCCCAGCCCGTATAGCTAGAGTTTAGATATTAAGCATGAAACATCTTCTAATCAGTGTCTACTAAGTGTGTTCAAATAAAAGCCCCAGGGTCAAAATTGGCCCGGCCCCGGGGGTCATTGATTTTCCTTTTTTGTGTATAGCAAAAACTTAAAAATCTTCTATGAAAAAACCCAAATAGCTAGAGTTTAGATATTAAGCATGAAACATCTTTAAGTAAATATCTACAAAGTTTGTTCAAATAAAAGCCCGGGGGTCAAAACTGGCCCTGCCCCAGGGTGTCATTGTTTTTAACTATGTGTATAGTAAAAACTTTAAAAATCTTCTTTTAAAAAACCCAATGAGCTAGAAGTTAAATGTTTAGCATGAAACATCCTCTTATGGGTGTCTACCAAGTCTGTTCAAATAAACAAATAAAAGCCCTTGGGTAAAAAATTGGCCCGGGGGTGAGCGACCTCAGGGCCATCATGGCCCTCTTGTTATTTTTTAAAGTTTGTCTGGACTACTCCTCTTTTATACCACTAATACAATTTCAATGAAACTTTACAGGATCATTTGGTAGCTCAAGTACATGGGTAATACAAACGGTTGTTGTTTTTTTTTAAACTGTAAAATGATAGCAAAAATGAAATCTTTCAAGAATTGGATAATTATATGCTTATGGAAATAAAATAATTTGATCATTTATAGATATTATGAAAATATTTCATTTTGATAAATGGAGGATATTTGTTTATGAATGAATATGCTATATATCACACTGATAGGTGAGAGAATTGCAATATTTTCTAGAGTACAGAGCAAGTAAAATGTGCATATTGTCTCAATTTCCTGTAGTCACTATGATATTGTAGCAAATTCATGAAAAAAAAAAAAAAAAAAAATTTTTTTTATTTTATGCCTGAAAAGTATAATAAGAGCATTTTCCTACTGTTTTTGCAGTGTAGTGTGGGAAAAAGGCACACTTAGAGAAACTGATGTCAGACGTGCATCTAACTATGCTAACGGTGCACATATAAATCTAATACTGCATAAAGAAATGTATTGTTATTGCCGAGTAACTAATAAACTATTATTTTAGATAAATAATAATATTTGAATCAAGAAATTAGTATGAATTTAGAACAAAACAAAATAATTAACTTTTATGTAAATTTACAAAATTATAAGAATTTAATTGTATGCCAAAAATAGTTTAGCAGCAGAGCTTTATTATGAACCAACACTGTGGGTGATATACTTTGGGTGATATGCTTAGATTTAATCACACAGATAAATCCCAGTACATATTATCTGCTTAGCATAAACTAAAGCTTTATACTCTTTAAATGTGACAGGAATTTACATATAAATAGGAATATGAGTCATCATCACAATCCATATATAGCTTTTTGCATAATTTAACCTTTATATTTAAAGAAATTGCCATTGCTATTGCCATGTAATTCAGGCATTGCCATCTGAAACTTTAAGCTTAACATTTGTAAGACATTTTAGTAGACCAGACTGAATTTAACCCTGACTGTAAAATGATCTTCACTTTGAAGGTCAAATAAAAGTATTTTGATTGTTTTGTGCTATGGTTGGCTATAAATTAATGGATTGTATTAATTGTTGGACATGATTAACTTTAGGCCCAGACACCTTTAGAACATCAAACTGAATTTTACCTCCACTTTTAAATGACCTTGAACTAAAAGGTTAAATTAATGAATTTTTCTGTATACATGTATATTGTCATTTAGGGACAAATTGTTTTGACCTCCAATGTCAAATGATTGAATTTTGCATGAATTGTGATGGATTTCATTCCTACTTGGACAAATCAACACTTTTGAGAAAAAGACATGTTGATTGAATTTTGGAACATTGCTGAAGCTGTCATAATTTTGTGAAGTATTTATGAACAAAACAACACAAAACATATACTTGCAACATATGTTGAATAATTCATGTATGACCTTGACCTTTTCTTGTAGTCATATATCTATAATACTTTCCAAGACCAGTGTTATTCTTGCTTAGAGTTTTGAAACTATTTATATTGACCCACTACTTCAGTCTTATAGTGTATAATTATATAGACAGTATTGCAGTGTATAATTATATAGACAGTATTGCAGTGTATAATTATATAGACAGTATTGCAGTGTATAATTATATAGACAGTATTGCAGTGTATAATTATATAGACAGTATTGCAGTGTATAATTATATAGACATTATTGCAGTGACAAAACAGTCAAATGTCGGGAATCAATGTTGTTTGGACACATTTTCTAGTAAAGATTAGCTTTATTAATTAGATGGTAACAAGGAAGTGTATCTCTGTAACATTTTAGCATCACCATCCATTTATGTTCTCAGTGATTTTTTCTAGGGGATTTCTCTGATCAAAATCTTCCAACAATTGATGTATGTAGATTTCTTGTCAAGTTTTTGTGTAAACTTCAGGAAAAATATAGACAATATAATTTTGAAGTTAAAATAGAAATTTTGCTATAATTAGTGAGGAAAGAAGTGTTTTAAATAAGTTAAAATTTATGTGTGTGCCATCATTAT
This sequence comes from Ruditapes philippinarum, assembly GCF_026571515.1. Classification (NCBI taxonomy): domain Eukaryota; kingdom Metazoa; phylum Mollusca; class Bivalvia; order Venerida; family Veneridae; genus Ruditapes; species Ruditapes philippinarum. The sequence continues at coordinate 97,945 of NW_026864379.1, forward strand.
ATTGATGTAAACGTTAAAGAAGATCTTAAAGCTGGAAACATTTAGTTCATACATATTTTTCTAGCAAAATTTATTTAGAAACTTAATGTGATGATAATAAAATTAAAGCTTTCATTGTAAGTAAAAATTGCATAATTACTTAAAGCACACAAAAAATTGGGGGAAAAACAACAATAGCCAACCAAAACAACAAGATAAATACTGTGAGGTATGTTGAAGAGAACATGAAATTATAGGGCAAAAATCAAGTAAAGTATTACTTAATAGAATAATTCCTTTATGTTTTGTTTTAGATTTCAGGATCTTGTTAAAGTGATTCTATAAGAATTTTGTTTGATCTTTAATTAATATAAATCATATGCGTACATGGATATTTTGCAATATGCATTGAGCAGCAGTATCATTTTACAATAGAGGTTACCAACATTCTAGCAAAATATGTCAAAATTTTGATGAACAAATAATTATGAAACAAAAACAATCATTATAAGGAAATAATGACTGAAAAAAGGTCAAATATTGCTTAACATTGTTGGCTTAACATTGTTTGATAAACTAATGAATGTTGAAAGATACATTTATATATTTACATAAATAAACTTACATACATTATCAACAAGCAGATAATGGAATCCAAATTTATATATACTATGGAGAAAGATGTAAGTTTATGTGTTGTGTTAGCCTGTGCTGATATTTATTTATTTATAACAACATTAAAATTCACATGCATGCTACTAATGGAATTGAAATGGCAAGATTATGTTTTAATGTTCATTAAATATTGAAACAACTGCAGTATAGTGAAAACTGAATGATTTTAGCATTCCTTCCATTACTTTAGCATTACTTTTTTTTCAAATTGAAGAGGCATTTGAAGAGGCAAAATCCACCATGTGAAACTCGTGGTGTATTACATATATTTAAACAATGATGTAGTTATATGTCAGAAAAAGTTTTCTTCTAATATGTTAAAACAAAGTGCATGCTGTCTGCAGAACACATTTCTGTGTGAATTATTTATCCCTAGCTGTCAGAAGATTTTAAGACTATTAATTGCCATAAAATAGGTGCTAATTGATACCTCCCTTGTTTTAAAGTAATAAAAATATATATATTTATAATTTTATTTCTTGATATGGTAATCTATGGTAATATAAAAGATGAGAAAGTATAAAAAGGTAACATTTATTTATACCTGTTAATTTTAGAAGGATCTGTGAACAGAAGCTTTTAGTCCCTGAATCTGAACGTTCGTCTTCTGTCCTAGTGAACTGTTTAGCTTATTGGTTATTAATTGTATGCAGAAACTATGTAAGCTCATGGGTTGATAATTTGAAGAAGTAATTCTGTAAACTCATGGGTTGTTAATTCTAAGGTGCAACTCCATAAGCTCATGGGTTGTTATTTCTAAGCAGTAACTCTGCAAGCTGATGTGTTGTTGCTCATGGGTTGTTAATTCTATTTAAGTCTTAAATAAGCATTCCATATTATCAAAGTAACTCTGTAAGTTCATGGGTTGTTAATTTGAAGCAGGGACTCTGTGTACTCAATGGTCAGCGATTCTAGCAATAAAATAGCTTTGTAAGCTCATTGGTCGTTGGTTCTAAACATATTATCAAAGTAACTCTGTAAGTTCATGGGTTGTTAATTTGAAGCAGGGACTCTGTGTACTCAATGGTCAGCGATTCTAGCAATAAAATAGCTTTGTAAGCTCATTGGTCGTTGGTTCTAAACAAAGGACCCTGTAAGCTGATTCGTTGGTAGTTCTAAGCAAGGTCATGGTGAGGTAAGCTAATGAGTCAGTAGTTCTAACATGTAATCTATCAGCTTATGGGTCAGTGGTTCATGGTAAAGACTGTGAGCTGAGAGACATGGGTCAGGGATCTAAGTTAATCCTGGATTTACACCTTGGATACTCTTTTATTAGTAAGAAGTTGTTATATTAACATGACAATGAGATGGAAATTCCATTAGAATAACTTTTGGTTATCTATATTAATGATATGACTGATGACTTTTGATGTTTATACATTGACTTATACCTGTATAAGGTTCTATATATTGTGATGTGTGTAGTCTGCGCCAAATCTTTGCTCAAACACAAGTATTGTTTCTGAAATTATTCATGTGGTTAAATTTATGGAAATCTACTGTATGAAACTGATTCTTATTATTAAGCAGATTGCATGTTTTAAGTAGCAAAGGATTGGTATTATAATGCCTCCTGTAGACAGCTATAATTTTATTCCAAACTTTCAGTTTCAGAAAATCCTTGATATTGTGTGATTATACTGAGATATAAAAATGTTCATGTCTGATGATACTTCAGTTGTAATGGAGAAGAAGAAACCTGAAATGCAATAATAGAAATGCATTGCTGCAATTAGACGATTTTTCTCTTGAATTATTTTCTTTGAGCAATAATTTGATTTTTAATCTAAATCTAAAATCATTTAAATTTTTATAGTGCTGGGAAATTTAGGATATTAGCTTGTCATTAGAATCATTTCATGGTTTAAATTGATTCTAATGATTTGATCCAATTTTAACACATCAGATAAATGAATCAACCAGGTTTTCTAATAGAATATTGTAGTAAGTGTTAATGGGTGGATGGATAGGCAGGCAAGCATAAGCAAATTTCTTGAGTGTGCAAATCCTGATACATTTCTCAACTGATTTCAACAAAACAGAAGTATTGTCACTATATGCCCCGGCACATGCTTAATTATATTTTACCTTAATAATTAGTTTTAACTGACCTTGACCTTAAATGACCTTGACATTCGAGGTCAAACTATTAAATTTTTGTGTAATTAGCCCTATTTTTGTTATAATGGACACATTGGATTCATACTTTGACAAAACAATACAAATGACTACACCAACATGTTGTATAAATCAAGTATGACTATGGCCTTAACTGTCAATGATATGTTAACTTTGTCATTGCCTTAAACATATTTATTTAAGTAACCTGATGAAGGGTATATAATACTAGTACCCGAAACCGGTAGTTTAAATAAATACAGAAACCAACCTGGTGTTTTGATGTGTTGTTCTCCCCTCCCAATCTTGTAATTTATTGTTCATATTAAATTTAAGCTTGATTGCAAAACATGTGCTTGCAACTTATATTTATCATTTTTGAGTCTGCTTCCCCAGGATCCAACCATTACTGGTGTCATATTGAGAAACATTGTTAAAACTGGATTAAAGCTTGAAAAAAATCTTTACACCCCTTGTATCTATAATGCACAGGTCAATATGAATATTTTGAATAAAGGTCAAACAATGTGATAGTTAATGGCATGGTCTTTACCCTGTAACAAATTGTTTCAATTGCTGTAAACAGCACTTACAGTGCTTTGATTGTTTCTAGCTACTTGGCTTAACTATAGGCACTTTAAATTGTGCCTATTCATTGCTGCTTGGAGTCCAGCATGTTTGAAATGATACATGTGTGTAAGATTTTTGTTGACTGTTCTAATCATGTTATGTAGGTTGTGTCTGTTGGGAAATTGAATCAAATTAAAACATGGTGGAAGTAATCTGTTTTCCTTCAATGACAATCTTTGCTTCAAGGTGTTTAATGTGATTAACAGTTTCAATGGAAATTCCCAGTTTGATGCATGAGGGCAAACAATTATGTTATCATGATACTTTAGAATTTAACTTTGATTTAATTATACTTTAGATTCATTTATAGAAGTAATGTGTTTATTTCATTTTAGTCAGTCATATTTCTTTTAATTTGTAACCGAAAATGTTAAGAGTGATATTATTTAAAAATGTTGTTGACACATAGTTATAATCTTCAAAGCATTGAATAGATATGTTATATAGCTACAAAAGTTTTATAAATTGTTCAGACTTATACACAACTAGCTCACAGGAGCAAAAAAAGACTTGAAAGAAATCAAATCTTCCAATAAAATTCTTTATCCGGAAACTACAATGCCCAGAGCTTTGATATTTGGCATGCGGCATTACAAAACGAGGGTAAAGTTTGCCCAACTTTTGGGTGTTTGTTTATATATAGAGTGTTTATATAGGAAAAAGCTTTAAAGACTTCCTGTGTGAAACAACAATGCCTATATAGCTTCAATATTTGGCATGTATCATTTCCTGGTGAACTTGGCTAAAACTTACATAATTCATTCTCTTAGATTCAAAATTAGCTCACTAATTGGGTCACTATAAACATGACTTTAAGATCTTCCCCTCTGTACAATGCCCAGAGCATAAATATTTGGCATGTTGGATCACAATATTTTTTATAAAAGTATTTTTTCCTCACAAATTCTTGATAGTTTTATAAATCATATTTCTGGGATCAAAATTACTCCTTTTTTTTTATAAATATTACATAGGAAAACACATTTAAGTCTTCTTTTGGTGAACTACTATGACCAGAACTAAATAAATTTGGCATTGTGGACCTCAATAAAAATAAATATGCCCCTTAGGTCAAAACTGAAACTACCAAATTACCTCCCAAAATTATGACCTTTTCTATTGGTTGATCTAAGTTGAGCAATAAAGGGCCATGATGGTCCTCTTGTTTTTTAATATTCTCTGTTTTCTGTCATCGAAAGCTATTTAAACATGGTAACAAATTATAGAACTATTATACGTATTATAGACATATAACTCTTGGGTAGAAATGATGTTTGCTTTTTTGTTTTGTTATTTGCCTGGCAACATTGCAATCTCTAGAGAAAATGCTTTATAACTACAGTCTGCAGTAATCATGTAATGGCAAGGGTTTTTAAAGACCTCAAGGGAGACAGAAATTTTAGCAACATGAAACATGCATTAAGTAAACACCATTTTTGCATTAAAGGTTAAAAGGAGAAGAAAATATGGAGAATTTTTTACCAAGATCATCAAATTTTCATGAATTCGTATAAATGCAGACTGTTTTGATTGATGTTAACATTTAAAGCTCACCTGAGTTGAATCATGGTGACCTTTTAGGATAGATGAATCTCCGGGGTCCACACTTAGTTCATTGGCACTCTCATGGTGACATTTTGCCTCAATTGTAATTAAAACTAGGTCAAGATGTTTGTCCCAGTAATTACAAATTCAAATATAGGTCATCTTGGGTGAAAATCTAGGTCACAGAGCCAGAATATAGAAAAAACCTTGTAAACATTATTCAAGTAACATTGTATAATGTTTGGGCAATATTGACGTCAGATAGTAAAGAAATAAAAACACATGTACATGTATTTATCATTGATGGTCAATAGTAAAGAAATAAAAATACATGTACATGTATTTATCATTGATGGTCAATAGTAAAGAAATAAAAACACATGTACATGTATTTATCATTGATGGTCAATAGTAAAGAAATAAAAACACATGTACATGTATTTATCATTGATGGTCAATAGTAAAGAAATAAAAACACATGTACATGTATTTATCATTGATGGTCAATAGTAAAGAAATAAAAATACATGTACATGTATTTATCATTGATGGTCAATAGTAAAGAAATAAAAATACATGTACATGTATTTATCATTGATGGTCAATAGTAAAGAAATAAAAATACATGTACATGTATTTATCATTGATTGTCTCATCAAGGGTGTGACATAAACCATCAATTTCTATATGTTGAGTGTCATGCAAGTTTATCTCTTTTTTCATGTAATATTGTAGTATTTTTTCATTCAGGCCACCTTGCACAATATCAAGAAAATCTTTACAACAGACTAATCCCATTCATTTCCAACCAAACTAATATATAGAGATGTAATTACATGTAATAAAATACTATATTTAGAGTCAAATAGTTTCAATACATCTAGAGGTGCAGTAGTCTTGTAAAAACCATTTCTAATGGAATGATAGTATAAGATAATAAAACTGATGATTTTGGCATTGCATGATATATCATGTATATTTGACTGAAGGAATGATTTTATCAGAATGGAACTACTTGGCTGTGATCTTTCACTAGTCTGAAAGCCTTTAATTGGATTAATTTTCTTCCTTTTGACCTCAGGCGTATAATTTAGTTATTTTGGGAAAACTGTGTACTTGTAGTAATAAATCCTGTCATTTGTCGATATGAAAAGAGACAGTATTGCCCACATTTAAACAAGCAAAATGTGTCCTGTAAGAATTTAAATACAGTTTTATCTATCCACCGTCCAAGTAAAGAAAAAAATGGGACAGAAATTAATATTATAGAGTATAAAATAAGAACAGAATAGTGTTTTATTAACATTTAACAGTCAGTATTAATTAAACCTTGAATATTCATGATATCTCTCAAAATTCATGATAACTCTCCACTGTCCATCTTATATAGACATTGAATTAGAACAACCTTTTAAAGGCACATTAAAGCTGCACGCCTACAGATAAGTCAAAATATTTCAAGAAATTCAGTCTTTAGAAAAATATATTAAGATCTTAAGAAAAATAAAAGGATTCAATATTCAATTAATTATTTACATGTTCCGGGCGATTAATGACTGATTTTGCTGCGTATCAATCACTATAATTCTACTGCATTATAACTAATGCAGTTAAAGGCATTTATGTATATTTTGACCTCTTTTTGGTTATTTACGTAGATTGTAAGTGCCGTTCGCAATGTGTAAATTACTTTCTTTGTTCATTTCACAATATTTTACTTTTAAATACATTTTCAAAATTTCATGAAAATTGGCATGAATCTGGAGGCATGCTGATTTAAGGCCCAGGAATGAACACATCTTTCATTTAGTTGTAAGGGTAAACAATTGTGTTTTATATTGTTGTATCATTAACTAGATGATCATCACCTGATGAATATAATGCTGTGTTTGAAATAATTTCTTGTGATGGTAGTATGTAAACAAAGTGGTTTGTTGACTTCATACAAAATACATAGTCATTATAAATATCCTTATTACCATATAACAACAGAAGCAACAGATTGTTCAGTGACTTTGAATTCCTTCTAGCAAATCATGGGGGTAGAGACCTCTACTGGTCAGTGTGCTAGAACCGTTTAAAGGTACTGAGGCATGAAAGTTTGTTTTATTGTTCTTTCCTATCTTGACTGTTGCTTTGAGATTTGGCTCACATCTTCGTTCAATATGGCTTCAAGTCAGTGGACTCCACAAAATCTATATGTCATATTAAACTAATAAATAAGGTAATGTGTATACTAAATGTATAAATATATTCTCTTTTTCTAAGCTTTAATAAGATACATTCTTGGAAATTATATCTGATTTAAATGAATGTATGATATGATTTCATAAACCAAGACAGAACTGTCATATTAGTTTGATATATATAACCATAGAAACGTAATCTTGTAAATCAAGTTTATGACTATAATGTTTGTGGGTTGTATCTGGCATTGACTATCTTTTGACTCTATTTTATGTGACTGAAATATGTATGAGATAAAAAATGTATTAAAAAATATTTGAATATTGGGAATTAACATTGTCTTAAAATATTTTAACCTGACTTGTATCTGTTAGGTTTAATCATAAAATATTTTGTTTGATTTCTCATTGAATACACTTTTTGTCAGCTTTTAGAGGACAGTTAGAGAACAGAAAAAGTATAATTGTGTGATTTTACAATAAAGTACTGATACTGAAAGTTGGTTTGAGGTTCATGGAGTTAAGTGCATTAAGGTAAATGTGTATTAGGTATGGAGCATTTAGTAAATCTTACCATTCAACACTTGATCAAAAAGTTTTATAATGAATGACTACTATGCTACTGTATCTTTGCAGAAAGTACACAAAATGGTAAATCCTTGTCACAACTGTTAAAGGCACATAATTATTATATAGGTCATGTACTGGGCTGATACTTAATAACCTGTCAGTTTGTTATATAGTAAATCAGAAAATAGATATTATTCTTCCTGCAACAAAATTCAACTAATTGTTACCATGACAACTTGCATGTTGATAATCATTATCGTACCTACCTTACAACAATACAACATTGTCTTGTTGTTGTTTTTTTCAGCAGGATCGAAAGACACAAATCCATTTTATTTTCAAATATATATACATACTTTTGAATTCAGGCTCTCTATTATTATCATGAACAATGTTCTTGTGAAATTTCTAATCATGCCTGTGTTTCTCAATTCTCTCTAGGTCTCTTTTGTTCATATCATGGCAATTCATCAAATATTCCATTAAAATCTTTGACCTGAACAAAGCACACTGAGATGAAATTTGATTGTTTTGTAATTCTGATTTTCTGTCCTCTTCCCTCTTACAATTATTAGTTGTATTCCTTATATTTAAGGTATTGCATATTTAAATGAATGGCCATCATGACAGTCTTGTTTACTTTTTAGGGAAGCAAGAATAAAAAAACTTTAATGTCTATAAAAAATTATTGTGATATGACAGTGCAGTTTGTATATTTTTTTTAATTTTTAGCTCACCTGAGCAATGCTCAGGGTGAGCTATTGTGATCGCCCTGTGTCCGTCGTCCGTCGTCGTGCGTCGTGCGTCGTCAACTTTTCACATAAACAACATCTCCTCTGAAACCAATGACTGCACATCAACCAAACTTTACAGAAATGATCCTTGGGTGGTCCCCTTTCAAAGTTGTTCAAATGGTTCCGGTCTGTTGCATATGTAGGTCACAGGGCCAGAAAAGGATTTCAAAAAACAACAAAATTAGAAAATCTTCTTGTCTGAAAGTACATGGGCCAGAGCTTTGATTTTTGGTATATGGTATCATCTATGGGTCCTCTACCAAAGTTGTTCAAATTTTGTCCCTAGTGTCAAAATTGGCCCCGCCCCGGGGGGTCATAGGTTTTTCCTTATATGTCTATAGGTAAATCTAAAAAAATCTTCTTCTCTGATTTGGCAAAGGCTACAGATTAGATATTTGGCATGAAACATTGTGTAGTAGACCTCTATCAAGATTGTTCAAATAATGGCCCTAGGGTCAAAATTGGCCCCGCCCTGGGGGGTCATTGATTTTCATTACATACATATAGTGAAAACTTGAAAAATCTTCTGGTCTGAAACTAAATGGCCTAGAGCTTTGATTTTTGGTATATGGTATCATCTATGGGTCCTCTACCAAAGTTGTTCAAATTTTGTCCCTAGTGTCAAAATTGGCCCCGCCCCGGGGGGTCATAGGTTTTTCCTTATATGTATATAGTAAAATCTAAAAAAATCTTCTTCTCTGAATTGGCAAAGGCTACAGATTTGATATTTGGCATGAAACATTGTGTAGTAGACCTCTATCAAGATTGTTCAAATAATGGCCCTAGGGTCAAAATTGGCCCCGCCCCGGGGGTCATTGATTTTCATTACATACATATAGTGAAAACTTGAAAAATCTTCTGGTCTGAAAGTAAATGGCCTAGAGCTTTGATATTTGGTCTATGGTATCATCTGAAGGTCCAATACCAAAGTTGTACAAATTTTGTCCCTAGTGTCAAAATTGGCCCCGCCCCGGGGGGTCATAGGTTTTTCTAATATGTATATAGTAAAACATAAAAAAATCTTCTTCTCTGAATTGGCAAAGGCTACAGGTAAGATATTTGGCATGAAACATTGTGTGGTAGACCTCTACCAAGATTGTTCAAATAATGGCCCTCGGGTCAAAATTGGCCCCGCCCTCGGAGGTCATTGATTTTCATTATATACATATAGTGAAAACTTGAAAAATCTTCTGGTCTGAAAGTAAATGGCTTAGAGCTTTGATATTTGGTCTATGGTATCATCTATAGGTCCAAAACCAAATTTGTTCAAATTTTGTTCCTAGAATTAAAATCGGCCCCGCCCTGGGGGTCATTGTTTTTCCCTATATGTATATAGTAAAAACTTAAAAAATCTTCTTTTAAAGAACCCAAAGAGCTAGAGCTAAGATATTTAGCATGAAACATCTTCTAATGGGTGTCTACCAAGTTTGTTCAAATAAAAGCCCTGGGGTCAAAATTGGCCCCGCCCCAGGGGGTCATTGATTTTCCCTATATGCATATAGTAAAAACTTAAAAAAATTTCTTTTAAAGAATGAAAAGAGCTAGAGCTAAGATATTTAGCACGAAACATGTTCAAATGGATGTCTACCATGTTCGTTCAAATAAGAGCCCTGGGGTCAAAATTGGCCCCGCCCCGGGGGTCATTCATTAGCTCGACTTTTTTTTTTAGATATATACATATATATATATATATACATACATATATATATATATATATATATATATATATATAATATGTATATATATATATATATATATATATATATATACATATTTATATATATATATATATATATATATATATATATATATACATACATACATATATATTTACATATATATAAGATATATATATACAATATAGATACATACATAGTTTTCAAATATACACACACACCAAAATAATGCAATACATATATATATATATATATATATATATGTATGTATGTATATTGTATATATATAATATATATATATAAATTACATATGTATATACATATATATGTATATACATATATATATATATATATATATACATAAAAAATCTTCTTTTTAAAACACCCAATAAGCTAGTACCTTAGATGTTTAGCATGAAACATCTTCTAATAGGTGTCAACCAAGTTTGTTCAAATAAAAGCCCTGGGGTTTAAACTGGCCCCGCTCCGGGGGCCTATATACAGGTGAGCGACTTTGGGCCATCATGGCCCTCTTGTTTTTTTATTGCATTTATTTAAGGTCGCCGCCGCAAAGCCCATATGGGCGACCATACACTCAAGTCGGGCCATCCTAGAGCGTCCCGCCGAGAATTTTGTTGATTTTTTTCCAGCTTTATTGGTGGAGGAAGACCCCAGGTGGCCCTCCGGGCATTATTTTAGACACAAGCGGGCACCTGGGTAGAACCACCGACCTTCCGTAAGCCAGCTAGATGGCTTCCTCACATGAAAGATTTCAACCTGAGTGAGGATCGAACCTACAGCGGTGAGGGACCTGTGATCTCAAGTCAGCGACCTTAACCACTCGGCCACGGAGGCCCCCCTGCAGTTTGTACCAGGTATTGGTTTCTTTTATAGCCAACAACTTCAACAATTTCAACTGGTGTAGTACTGGTGTTAGCTGAATAGAGGTGCAAAAGAAGCATTTCGCAACCTTTCAGGGATTATTATTTGCTATTGTAACATTTTTTTTATACAACCTTTTGAAGAAAAGGGGGTATATTGTTTGTATAAATGTTCGTCAGTCTGTCAACATGTCTGTTGTTGGTTGACCCATTTGTTTCTGCTCAATAATTGATGAACCATTAGACTAATAGCCTTCAAACTTCATAAAATGATCACCCTCATTGAATAGAAAAGCCCTTTTTGTTTTGGGAGCCCAGGTATGAAGGTCTAGGTCACAGTGACCTTGAAGGGAAAACCATTTCTGCTCAATAACTAAAGTATTATTTGACCTATAGCCTTCAAACTTCATAGGAAACAATCAACCTCATTGAGTTAGGAGACCCTGTATAGTTTTGAGCTGCCAAAGCATGAAGGTAAAGGTCACAGTGACCTTGAATAGGAAAACCATTTCTGCTTGATAACTTAAGAATCTTTTGACACACAATCTTCAAATTTCATGTGATGATCATCCTCATTAAGTGGAAGGTTACCCTGATATGATAATGGTAATGCTTACTTATTCTTACTATCCATTAAAGGTAAGTGGAGGGGGACATGTGTGTCATTTTCACTTTATTCTTCATAAAGTCTTAAATTGGCTTTTATATGTACATATAGCATTCCATCTTGGTTGTATGTTTTATATAACCTACCATATAACCACTCATGTGTCAGACATGACATGTGACAACTACCAGAAGCAGCATGAGAATATCATATTTTAATGTCAGTATATATTTTATTGTAAATATTAACAAAGGGAGTGTAAAAACACCCTCAGTACAGTAAAATGAAAATTTACAAAGGGTAGGGTCCCTGCTTGCTCAGCCTGTGGCTTTACTCAAATAATGTCCTCCATCCTGCAGTAGATATTCATTGGAGGTCCATTTTACTGCACAGCCACTAGATTCCAAACAATCTAACTTTAATAAAGGCAAAAAAGAAACAACATCATGTATGAACATGTCAAGTAAATGTAAGCAATCTTGTCCACAAAATGGATTAAAATGTTGAAACATATAAGAGATAGAGGATATTTGTTTAGTTCAGTGTAAGATCGGAATTTATTTCACCGAGTGAGCACCAAAAGGTATATTTCACGAGTGGCACAGCCACGAGTGAAATATGAACTTTTGGTGTTCACAAGGTGAAATATATTTCGATCTTACACTAAACTAAACAAATTTTCTTTTTATTATATGCAAAGAAACGTTTTAAAAAGACATTAAACCGAATACTGAATGAAAAGCGCGCCAAATAATAATACAACGTGACGTCATTTACGACGTCACGTCATTAAGTTGGTACCCAGTACTGTGCACGCTGGTATTTCACTGAAACAACGTAAGGGGCTTAAATTCAAAACAGTGAAATTATCAAATTGGTAATTTCACTGTTTCAAACATTGAAATTACCAGTTTTATATCACGGATATATTTCTATAAACCACCGAAATGCATGTAATAAATAGTTATCTTTTGTATTTAACAACTGTGAAACATCACCAAGATCTGGTGTAGCACCTGCAGTCCATTTTAAGCTAGCATAGTTCAAGAAATAAAAATATTTGGTGGTCTCATGCATTGTCTCCTCCAAGAAATAAATTTAGATTGACCATTTAAATTTGAACTTTGTAGTGCACAATCTTTAATTAAGTTTAGGAAGTTTATGTTCAATCCCTGGTGATCATTATCATGTCATTGTATTATCTAGGTAAGTTGATCATGAGAACTCATTTTCTTTGAATACAGCAGAATCAGTATCAGACTTTACAGAGTAATTCTAATAAAATGGTTTTTGTTTTCTTCAATTAAAGCAGACACTTTTACCAGAAAACTATACTCAAAAAAACTCTTTAAGTAGCTCCTGTTCTTTACTGTATCTATAAAACTGGGGTTGAACAAGTTGAAGCAAAAAAAACAAAAGCATTTTACAATTTGAAATTCAGTTGAATTAATCTGTAAATCAATCCGCTAAACTTCATTACAACCAAATTGTTTTGGAATACCATGGGTGGAAATTGAAGATTAAAACTGTTAGATTCTCTATAACTAGTTTATATTCTTTTATTGTTAAAGTGTGAAACTTTAATCTGCACATTTCATGAATATTAACTTACTTTTGAAGATAATTGGTATAAAAATTTACCTTTGAGGTTTGAACAGAATTGTCAGATTGATGATAATTACTGTATTGTTTCCAATTAAAACTCACCCCTTTAATTAGCCACCTCCCCCTGTCATATTTTATAAAAAAAGAATCTTACTTACAATGTCTATAGATTTATAATCCAAATAATTTTATTTAAAAAATAACAATTAATGACACTCCAGTAATTTAAAATGATTAAAAAAAAAATCTTTTAAAAGTAATTATATATTAAATAATAATAATGAATAATGATTTTTATAATTGAATTGTATCTTTAATAAACACATTTTAAAGCACATTTTTTACAGTAACTAGCGCGCCTTTTTAAAAAAATATTGCAAACCCTAGGTGGTAGTTAAATAGAGACAATACAGTATTTGCTGGAATTAACGCATGCTTGTGTTTTTGTTTTGAATGCTTAAGTCAAGAAGAATACTAAATACAGAAGAAATTAAATTTTGAATATTTGATTATAATAGCTATTGTAAAGTAAATACAAAATTTTGGAAAAAAAAGTTTAATGAGTGATGTAGCCTAGTTTCCAGGCTGGCAAAGTCAGCATGTATTTATCATCAGGCTGGTTCTTCTTTGATCTTCAAGATTATTAAATCTGGATACAGTTTTATATTCAAAGGAGGAAGTACATGAAATTTTACTGTAACCATAAGTCTTGGTTCTTCCATGACTGTGCTTGAAATAATATTTGAAATGTAGCAGGTGTGTTTTATTTCAGCTGTAAGATGTGAATGTTTCCTTACACTTATGAAACATAAAGAATTATTCATTTGATTAATTCTCTTGGAAATGTATCTTGATGAAGAGTCAGTTACCTTTGGAACTTTTACCTTGATCAAGGATGAAAATAGTGTCCATTAAACATTAGTTCCTACCTTCATTATAGTATCAGATTAACTTCTTCATTTACAAGTGTATCCTTTATAACCTGAGACTGTGTGCATTGTTTAGTAAAAGCTTAGAATCATTTTCAAGCCATTAAACTAAGTTATCTATAAGCCTGCATGGTCATACACAATACATTAATGGACAAATGTCTTAAGAAAGAGGAGAATGCTTTTATGGAAATTTGAGAGGAGAAAATAATTGTTTCTTGTACCTGTAAAGTGAAGTGAACTGTACTTCCTTTTAATTAAAATTTATTTGCTAGTGAATTTGTTCAAAATAAACTGCATGACTCTTTCTATATCATTTTAATTGGAATGCCAGTTTATGGAAGTTGAAAGGGATAAAGATTTTTAGTGTTTCAATGGTTGATTTGATCATTATTGTTGAAATTATATAGATTTGCCCTTTCTTGTTCTTGCTAAAACCATAATTTATGGAGTAACACATATATATGATAAGATTCAGGAACCATTTGCAGTAAGAGAACTAGCTAAAAAGTGCACAAGTTGTTGTAGCTTTAGAAACCCTGACATACAAGCAAATTGAATATTGCTGCATCATATTTTGAGGATATTATAAAATAGATAATGATCATTATGTTGACATTCTATCACAAAATGTATCCATTTAGCATCTGTGTATTTTCAGTATAATTTTGTTTTATAGCAATAAAAAAATTCATTTGGTTTTGAAATTAGACACAAGTACTATAGCTTTTATATTTAAATTGTTGCCACTTTTTTATGTTTGTTGGTATATAGTGTACATATTTCATAATTTAGTTAAAAAACAACATATGATTGAATGTTAACAATATTACTCTGTAGAAATGTAATGTTTCATTGCAAAATCTGCTCTGAAAAAAAGTTTGCAAAGAAATCTTGAAAAAGTTTGGAAACGGTTGTTACTTGTTGTAAAATGTGGTGTTAAAATGACCAGTAGAAATAGATGAACCACCTTTAACTTAAGATATGATGTTATGTTGAAAGAAATTATAGGCTTACTAGATCCAAACCAACAATTTAACAACATGGTCCATTATTAGTAATAACAAGACTACTTATACTGTCTCCTGGTGGAAATCTATACAATATGAAACAAATCTGGGAAAGCCAATTCAATTAAGTTAATTTAAAAAATAAATCTGATTTAATTTCATGTCTTCAATCAATCAGGCTTTTTTAAATTACGTTGAATTTAAATTTTAGACTGTTATAAATTGTAGGAATATTACATTACATTAATTACTTTTGGAATAATGATAATGATAATTTTCCCTCCATTCAAACATTGAACAGCAATAAAATATTTACATTTAAGTTAATTAATGTTTCCAAGCTATTTTCTAATAAAATGATTATATGGTGTTTTTTTTTTGTCTTAATTA
Organism: Ruditapes philippinarum; assembly: GCF_026571515.1. Lineage (NCBI taxonomy): Eukaryota > Metazoa > Mollusca > Bivalvia > Venerida > Veneridae > Ruditapes > Ruditapes philippinarum. The sequence continues at coordinate 113,540 of NW_026864379.1, forward strand.
TCTAATTCAATGTCATATTAAAAGGCACAGAATCATCCTTGAATTAGATTCTTAAAACAACACTATATAAGTGCAATCATTAGAAATAGCAGGGGTGATTATATTTCACCGCAACCAAATGATTGTGACAACCTAGATATCCCTGAAATTGGTAATGGATAATTTCAAATATGGAAGCTTAACATTTAAGAAATTCAGGACGTTTAGAACCTGCTTAGTCTGTCCATCTTTGCTTTTAGACAACATTTTATACAATTGTTATAATTCATGTTCAATCTTAGCTCTTCAAATAAAGGAGATACTGACGGTAAAAGTATTTTGAAATCTGTTAATAATTTGATAATGAATTAATAGGAAAAGTTGAATATAAAACTTTAACAGTATAAGTAATACATTTTAAAATATCTTAAAGGCACATAATGTCTCAGAAGTAATAAATATTTACTTCTTTAGAAAGATCAAACATGAGTTTTATAATGTTTTAATAATAGTAACATTATGAGCATGTTAGATGACTGTTACCTGAAGAAAATAGCTCCAAATATAAAATAATATGCCATAAAAGTAGCAAAATGTAAACAAAGTAGTATTTTGACTACCATACTCAATGCTAAATCACTAGAAATGTACTAACTGCCAAAAAGTAACAGAAGAAAAAGACAGGTCAGGTAATTGTCAAATGAGAAACTTTTTGGAAATCCAAAAATAAAAAGATTTTGAGAAAAAAAAGACGAAAGCATTCTGGGGCATAATGTGCCTTTCAGACTATATTACTTTATTGGTAATTGCAGTTTAAGATACATTCAAAAATAAGAATACTAAAATTTCACCACATGAGCTATTCCCATTGTAATCTTTTTGTTAATCTTGAATCTTGGAGAGATTTTGATATTAACCTTTTCCCTGATACAGCCCCCTTAATTTACTGCTTTACACCCCATAATACAGTAGCCAGATAGATAATCAATAATCAATATCCTACTGATAAGGAGTCACACACTATCTCCATATAGGGTATGATAAATTATAGGTAAAATTGGTCAAATTAGATACCTATATACTTTAACTGGAAAATAAAGTATTAAGTTGTGTTTTGACAATTTTTGTATCAATAAAAAGTTTGTAGAGAATTGAAATACCTTTCCAATGGTATAAATATCATATTTGTTGGGTTTATACAAATATGTCTACATGAGTTATAAAGTAATAAACTATATACTTGATGGTGTTTTTTTCTCCATTGTTTCAGATAAATTAGGCTACTTATGTGTTTTAACTAATGTGAAATGGTTTAATTACAAGTTTGACAATATATATGTCAATGTAAGATTTGTAGAGATTTGAATTATCTTTCCAGTGGTATAAATTTTATATTTGTGGGCTTTATAACAGTATAATTACAGTAGTTATAAACAATAAAATGATGTATATTTTTTTCTCTCATTAGGGAAATATGGCTAATTTATTATTAATTTTTTTGGTTTATGCAGCATTCATTTTTAGTGAAATAAATAACAACAAGTTCTTTTTTTACCTTTTTTTATACCAGTAAAAAGAAATCTCACTTTTTTTTTTTTTTTATTTATTTTATCAGTTTTTTTTTTATATTTTATTTCATAATAGTAACTGTCATTTCTGTAATACATGTATATAACTGTTGAATGAAATATTTCAGAATTTCTGCTGTCATGGTCATATATTTTCTTCATGAATTATGAATTTAATTAAATTTTATCATTTATAGATCTAATTTAGATCAAATGATGATAAAGGAAAGACATCCTCGAGTTCCACGGCCTTTTCGGCATTTTCATGTTGCCGACATCAAAGATGATATATGGGATATGATTTTATCATGTCGTATTATACACGGCCCCATGCTGTGTCTGTTATGAAAACAATAGCGCACATGAAAGAATTTAAACTATTAAACATTTCTTTGTCGGTCATTTTCTTAAAAAAAATCGCCGCTGCTACCGGAAATATTTTATTGCAGGGGCCAGAGAGATACCCCTTGTCAGGCCGTTAATTAATCCGTGTTTATACACATGTCAGCTATCATAAACCAAAACAAACATCAAATCCATTATACCATGCCTGGCACGTGAACGACCCGTGATCATATAAATACTATTTATTCATTAGATGCTATTTTAGACACTTTTGTTCCTGTCTTACGATACGTTCTATATTTATTTCATTGACCCGCGCACTCATTAACTGCGTGACGTAAGGAAAACCCCTCACCTGGTTGGTCGCTAATTATACAAAAACTTTAAATAATAACACCATAATTTTATGCACGGAATCCCCTCATGAAATGTTGATCTTTACGATAACACAATTTACAGGTCTATTTTCCGGGAAAATTGTTGATTTTTGGACAGGTAAATATTGAAGTCGGCGAAAGTCGGTTCCATTGAGATCATGCATGTCGGCGATTCTCGCTTACATGCGGTAATCGATAAAGCCGTCGATTCTCGCTTCTATCAGGGAATGGTAAAAGACGGCGATTCTCGCTTCTATAAGGGAAAAGGTTAAATTACCATGCTACATTGTTTGCTAATGCACACTGACAAGATTAGAATCTGTTGATATATCACTGAAACAACCACTTTAAACATAAAATAAATATGCTGAATTCCATACTAAAAATATAACTTATCCTGAATAGATTAACTTGATCTGAACTCAACCTCCAACAGTGTATGCCTTATAATCATGTCACAAGCATTTCATTCAAATATTCATCTGCATGAATTTCAATCAGTTAAACATTGTTATCTCAGATGAAGGACATAAGTATACGGACATTTTTGTCTCACCTCTAGATACCATAGAACCCTGTACATAACCTTAAATGATCTTGATATGACCTGGGTACTGTCCTTAGTCTTAAACACACAACTTAATTGAAAAGGAAATCATCATAATTGAATTTTTCATAACATTATCCAGGATTTTGTAGTGCAAATATTTGTTTGTTTCAAGTTAGTACAGTTTTTTTAGAAAAAACATAAGAGCTATTGCTGCAGTCATGGTGCTGTTCCAGTTCCTGTTACAGCCCACCAATTATGATCATGAATTTTAATGCTTAATGAATTGTCTTTATTCTTGGACAAAACAACCCTTTGGATGAGACATCAACTAGACCAGACGAAACGTGACCTTGACTTATAAATGACCTTGACCTGAAGTTGAATTTTTCTTAAACTTTCATAACTTAGTTATGATGAGGGAAATTGCACTTCTTTATTATCCCTCATGTACAGACTCAATCAAACCGAGTCTGCAATTTTCATGATATTTTATTGTGATTAATGCTTCCGAGGGATCACCTTTTTTCCAGAGTTTTACACTCAAAAACTCTGAAGAAAGTATAATATATTAGATGAAAACTTGAAAATATTAGCAAGGTCATTTGTCATATTGATACAATCATGAGGAGAAGTATTGGTTTGCTTATAAATGATTTCATGATATTTTTGCAGATTAATGATGGATGAAGTTGGCAACTCTAATTCCCAAGACATACTGATGGCTGGAATAAATTGAATCAAAAGTTGCAAGATGTTAAAATGTTGCTGATCAAGTAAGTTCACAATGTTCCTATGGGTTTTGTCTCTCTGTAATAACTATCTGCCCAACTTGTGTATTTGCTTTCTTTAGAAATATTTGACATCACTTTACAGTAGAGAATGCGCCATTATGCTTACTGTTGTCTCTCACTCTGTAATATGGTGGCTTGTACAGATGGACTTAGTTGTGTTAATTTGTGTGTTAGTCTGTTATATACGTGTATTGAAACTTTATTTGAGACATGCAGATTAGATCATTTATACAGTATTGACAGAAACATATTTTGTCTTGATAATTACAAATTGGATTACTGAATAGAAAAACGGATCAGAATAGTCCCTTGTGAAATCTCAAAATATGTACATGACCAGTTTATTGTGCCCCACTTTAGTGGCGGACATTTAGATTTACCCTTGTCCGTCCGTCCTTCCATCCGTTCTCTTTTGTGTTCGCACGTAACTCAAAAAGTATTTGACCTAGAGTCATGAAACTTTACAGGAATGTTGATCAGCATGTGAAGTTGTGCACCTGGGTATTTTCGTCTGGATATTTTTAGTATTTTTAGAGTTATTGCCCTTGACTTAGTAAAATTTTGCAATTTTCAACTTGTGTCGCATGTAACTCAAAAAGTATTTGACCTAGAGTCATGAAACTTTACAGGAATGTTGATCAGTATGTGTAGTTGTGCACCTGGGTATTTTCGTCTGGATATTTTTAGTAATTTTAGAGTTATTGCCCTTGACTTTGTAAAATTTTGCAATTTTCAACTTGTGTCGCATATAACTCAAAAAGTATTTGACCTAGAGTCATGAAACTTTACAGCAATGTTAATCAGTATGTGTAGTTGTGCACCTGGGTATTTTCGTCTGGATAATTTTAGTATTTTTAGAGTTATTGCCCTTGACTTAGAAAAATTTTGCAATTTTCAACTTGTGTCGCATGTAACTCAAAAAGTATTTGACCTAGAGTCATGAAACTTTACAGGAATGTTGATCAGCATGTGTAGTTGGGATTAATTTAGTATTTTTAGAGTTATTGCCCTTGACTTAGAAAATTTTGCAATTTTCAGCTTGTTTCGCATGTAACTTAAAAAGGATTTGACATAGAGTCATTAAACCTTATGGGAAGCTCAGCATATTTAGTTTTGCACTTGGGGTTTCGCTTGTGCTTAGAGCTTAGATATTTGGCATGAAACATCTTCTAGTAAGTGTCTACCAAGTTTGTTCAAATAAAAGCCCTGGGGTCAAAATTGGCCCTGCCCCAGGGGGTCATTGATTTTCTCTATATGCATATAGTAAAACCTTAAAAAATCTTCTTTTAATGAACCCATGGAGCTAGAGCTAAGATATTTAGCATGAAACATCTTCTAATAAGTGTCTACCAAGTTTGTTCAAATAAAAGCCCTGGGGTCAAAATTGGCCCCGCCCCAGGGGTTAATTGATTTTCCCTATATGCATATAGTAAATACTTAAAAAATCTTCTTTTAAAGAACCACAAGAGCTAGAGCTAAGATATTTAGCATGAAACATGTTCTAATGGGTATCTACAAAGTTTGTTCAAATAAAAGCCCTGGGGTCAAAATTGGCCCCGCCCCCGGGGTCATTGATTTTCCTGATATGTGTATGGCAAAAACTTAAAAAATCTTCTTTGAAAAAACTCAAATAGCTAAGGTTTAGATATTAAGCATGAAACATCTTCTAGTAAGTGTCTACAAAGTTTGTTCAAATAACAGCCCTGGAGCTAAAACTGGCCCCGCCCCAGAGGTGTCATTGTTTTTAACTATATGTGTATAGTAAAACTTAAAAAATCTTCTTTTAAAAAACCCAATGAGCTAGAGGTTAGATTGCAGGAAGCATTTTTTGTGGGTGTCTACCAAGTTTGTTCAAATAAAAGCCCTTGGGTTAAAATTGGCCCTGCCAAGGGGGGGGGGGGGAGGTCATTGTTTTTCATTATATGTGTGTAGTAAAGACTTAACATCATGAAACATCTTCTAATGAGTGTTTTCCAAGTTTGTTCAAATAAAAGCCCTGGGGTTTAAACTAGCCCCGCTCCGGGGGGCCTAAATACAGGTGAGCGACCTCAGGGCCATCATGGCCCTCTTGTTATTTTTATTTTTAGCTCACCAGTCACAAAGTGACAGGGTGAGCTTTTGTGATCGCTTTTCGTCCGTCTGTCGTCCGTCCGTCGTCCGTAAACTTTTACTTTAAATGACATCTCATCATAAACCACTAAGCCAATTTCATCCAAACTTCACAGGAATGTTTCTTTGGTGGTCACCTTTGAAAATTGTTCAAAGAATTTAATTCCATGCAGAACTCTGGTTGCCATGGCAACCAAAAGAAAAAACTTTAAATATCTTCTTTTAAAGAAGCCAAAGAGCTAGAGCTAAGATATTTAGCATGAAACATCTTCTAATGGGTGTCTACCAAGTTTGTTCAAATAAAAGCCCAGGGGTCAATATTGGCCCCGCCCCAGGGGGTCATTGATTTTCCCTATATGCTTATAGTAAAAACTTAAAAAATCTTCTTTTAAAGAACCCAATGAGCTAGAACTAAGATATTTAGCATGAAACATCTTCTAGTGAGTCTCTAGCAAGTTTGTTTAGTTAAAAGCCCTGGGGTCAAAATTGGCTCTGTCCCGGGGCTAATTCATTTTCCTTACATGTGTATAACAAAATCTTTTTTGAAAAAACTCAAATAGCTAGAGTTTAGATATTAAGCACGAAGCATCTTCTAGTGAGTGTCTACAAAGTTTGTTCAAATAAAAGCCCTGGGGTCAAAATTGGCCCCGCCCCGGGGGACATTGATTTTCCTTTTATGTGTATAGCAAAAACTTAAAAATCTTCTTTGAAAAAACCCGAATAGCTAGAGTTTAGATATTAAGCCTGAAACATTTTCTAGTAAGTGTCTACAAAGATTGTTCAAATAAAAGCCCTGGGGTCAAAACTGGCCCTGCCCCAGGTGTGTCATTGTTTTTTACTATATGTGTAAAGAAAAAACTTGAGGAGCTAGACCTTAGAGGTTTAGCATGAAACATCTTCTAATGTGTGTCTACCAAGTTTGTTCAAATAAAAGCCCTGGGGGTTTAAACTGGCCCCGCTCCGGGGTCCTATATACAGGTGAGCGACTTCAGGGCCATCGTGGCCCTCTTGTTTTAATATGCGTTTATTTAAGGTCACCGCCGGAAAGCCCATATGGGCGACTGTACACTCAAGTAGGGCCATAATAGAGCGTCCCGCCAAGATTTTTGTCGATTTTTTCCAGCTTTATTGGTGGAGGAAGACCCCAGGTGCCCCTCCAGGCATTATTTCAGGCACAAGCAGGCACCTGGGTAGAACCACCGACCTTCTGTAAGCCAGCTGGATGGCTTCCTCACATGATAAATTTCGACCCGAATAAGGATCGAACCTACAGCGGTGAGGGACCTGTGATCTCAAGTCAGCGACCTTAACCACTCGGCCATGGAGGCCCCCCTCATAAATGGCCCAACCTGGGTGCCACTAAATAGCATATTAGGGATAACTAAGATAAAAACATGTTTCAGACAAAAAGATACTGTAAAACACTTATTATTCGCGAGAAATTTATTTTCGCTAATATTCGCGAGCTTTCTAAGACGCGAATTCATATTTCTCGCGAATATTTCACTTTGTCTATACACTTGTCCGAAAATGAACACTGTCCGAAAATGCGTACACATGGATATATATCTGCGGGAAAGTATCGAAACCAGTTCTAGTTACATCATGTAGCTATTCAAGTGTTGCAGTATATACATATGGTACAGATTACTCCTGTAATAATTTAGTATTATTGAGGAATTGGAAAAAAAACCTTCTTCGCTGCATATTACCTGTGTCAAGGAAGGTAAATGTGACTTGCACTAGAATTAAGTATAAACAAATTAATGCGTCACAATCACCTTCTTAAGGCCATTATTTTTTGATATTTCGGTTTACAGACCCGCCGACTCTGTATTTTGGGAAAATGAAAAAAAAAAAAATCTGCTCCCAAAAAAATTCTGTGTTGTCTTGAAATACGCTGCTAATAATACGACTTGTCAAAGAAATGTTGCGGTAAGTATTTTAATTAACTGTTAAACCTACCACATGCCAGACTCTTTTACCTACGATTTATACACGCAACCGGTTATCTTTACTCGAGAATAGCCTGTCGTCTGCTAGTTGGGCAAAGTGTTTATTGGTGTATTATGAAAGAATGTCTGTTAAATGGGGTCAAGCCATTCTCACAGAATTATAATTAGGCTTTGATCATATTTCATCAATGCATTGAAGGTCGAAATGCGTAAAAATGTAAAACAACAAAACAAACAAACAAAAAAAAAACAACCAAACAACCAAAAAAAAAACAAAAAAAAACACGCCAAATTACGTAAGCAATTACATTCAAGGACAGAGCGAGAGAAATCTACTGCAATTGACAAGTTCAGTATTTTCAGATTTAACAAAAAAAAATTAGTCTTTAAAAGCAGATTGTTCAAACAAACAAAATAAAAAAAATGCCCGCACTTACTTTTTTTAATAGATTTTTTATGTCAAAAATTGACCCGCTAATTATCCGATAAAAATATTTTCACAATGGGCAAAATTGAACATGACTTTGTGTAATCTTTTTTTTTTAACATCTGATCTATAAAGAAATGAGTGCAAGTCAGCTGATTTTCGGCACCTTTGATGATTCAGATTACACAGCAGTGTGTAAACATCAAAGAATGACAGATTCTTTTGAAGAGCTCCCTTGCCACTTGTCATAAGTCATTGTGTGTAGATTTCATGTGTGTTTTTAAACAATGGCAATATGAGCAAAAGTTTTTTATTTGTGTATAAACAATCTTTGGAATAGACAATCGGCGATGTATTTAATTTCATTGCTCTAGTAAGTACTATGTATATGTATGCACCACATTTATAGTTATGAAAACTTTTTTTTTTTTTTTTTCCCGCCGCCGACCCTACCTTTTTTTGGAAAAAATCAGTAAACCAAAATATAAAAAAAAAATGGCCTAATGTACCTGAAAAAAAAAAACCCAGAAAATACGATTTTCAGAATAACTGTTTTGGTATTTGGTACAAATACTTTAGCACCTGCGAGTTGTTTGTAACATTTCTATTTATTTTATCTTATTGTACTGTCCTAGGATGATAACTTGAGCCTTTGTTTACATAATAAAGACCAATAACAATGCAAAAAATAGGTTAGGCAGATCAATGCCATAACCTATAAAATTGAAAATAAAACTACATGTTATCTATATGTCTTGTTAGCGCAGTAGGTAGAGCAACCGTTTCAGTAATGTGTTTTACCCGTACAGGCAGAAGTTCGACTACTGGTAAGCCACAATTTTATTTTACCTCAGAACAGTCAATTGTTCAGAAAACAAGTTTGACCGGTTTTTTCATATACATACATGAATATGAGATCGAATATTTTATTACACTGCGATAAAAAAATACAAAAAGAAAATAGAATGGAAATAAAAAATAAATATATACAATAAAATAAATATTATAAGAAGAAAACAAAAAGGAAAACGAAAAATAAATAAATAATAATTATAGAAAACAGAGTAAAAAGAAAAAACTGTGGTTATAAAATGGCATTAAGTGGGGTTCGAACCTATGAGTACAAAACACTAAAAGTTACAATTTCTTCGATCTACCGGCAGAGCCATAACGGTACAACACAAACGATTATGTAAGAATAATGCTATATAGTATATGTAAGTGTTCACTTTTACGATATCGGATAAAAATCCAGATAACCCCGTTTTTGGACTTACCCATGTACCGTTAAGACCAAATTATCATCCTAGGACAGTATTGTACTACAGTTTAAGCCGGAGGGTAAACATAATCGTTTACTACAGGTTAGGCAAATTACAGTACCGTTTAATTGATTTTCGTCTGCTTGCCTTTGAATGGCTAATCAGTGGTAGTAACAATGCTAAGAGGCACGGAGTATAATCAGGGACAATACATGACAAACACAGTGAACAAATAATTATCAAACTTTATTGACATATTTTTAGAAAGACTGTTTCACTTAACAAGAAGATTAGCAAGCTACCAGAAAAATCGATACAGATATAAATGCATTCGTCGCACAATAAACGACGCAAAGTTAGTGAACGGACAGGACAGAAAATATCCGAATGACACCGGGTTTCCGGTTTCACATTTTTCGGGAAGACGCGAATTCATGTTGACGCGAAATAATTATTTTGGACATTTTGCCTCAAATTCGCGAAATAAGGTTCTCGCGAAAAATAAGTGTTTTACAGTAACCTGAACAGATTTGTATAGACAATTTTTACCCAGCTTCTTTAGGGTGCTGTAATGTTTTACTTGAATTTACTGTAACAAACCAAAACGGTAATATAAAAATAAGTCACATTATTGTAGACAAAGTCACTGTTTTCCTATAGGAGGCCAAAAATTTCATCATAAAAACTGTGTTTATAGGAATAATTTCTTTCTGTCTGAATGTAACTATATTTTGGTGCACCAGATGATGGGAATTATAGCCACTTTGTGTCATATATTATATTTATTACCAAATAACGCAACCAATATAAAATCTACTGTCCATATTAACTGAGCTCTGTGACCTCCAGCTAGTCTTCCAATTTTAGCAATGAATATTTTCATCTACCACACAAAATAGAAGTGCATGGCTTTAGTTTTTATGATTAATGGAGGAAAGATGGAAAAAATTATTTTCAGTGTTATTTTTGTGAATTTTTAATGAAGTCCTTTTAGATTTGTTGCAATCATTGCATTTTTTAATGCAAGCTTTTAGTTGTTATGTGTCTAAGAGAAAGAAAAAAAACTTTTATTTCTTAGTTTTCAAAATGTTAACCCGAGGATACCATTGTTGGTTATTGTTTAAGGTATGATAAGTGTGAAACAGTAATCTGTCCTGACACACATAGTGATATCACCAAATACATATCCTCATGGTTTATTTATTTATACAGTGAATGCATATATGTGAACTCACCCCCTTTTAGCGAGACTACCTCTTTCTTTAGCCATATATTCAAAGATTTTTCTTAAAATAAGGGTTATTTTTCACAAATGAAAGAAATTTTTTGATGTCAGAACATAATTACTGTTTATTGTAAATTCTAAAATCTCTCTCTTTTTAAAGAAAAATCTCCAACTTAATAATAAAAAAAAGTTCACATGTATGTGAATGACAGGCCAAAAAGTGTGCTACAACAATATTGCTTTTCATAGACAAAGTTTGCAGAAAAAATATTTCTTAGTATGATTATACGCATAAATATATTTATAATATTGCACGTTTGTAACGTTGCTTTTCATTAGATTAGTGTGACGTTTATATAGTTTTATTTACACGGTTGCTGACAATTCATTAAGAAATCTTAATAGAAAGTTTGCAGTATTATAAATTTAATATAAATATTCTCGACAGGTTATGTTGCCTGGTGGCTTGGGTTATATTTACAAACAACTGTTACTGGTAATATAGGGCCATATAACCTGTCAAAAATCTTTATAACTAATAATATAAACTTCTCAGTGAAGATGTGATAAATTGTGGTTTGTCTGTCACCAGTCCATTGTTTTAGTCAAGATATTGTAAATGTAAAATAGTTGTCCTTATTTGTCAGTATTTGCCTGTTTTGTTAGAAATTATTTACTATTTGAATTCCGAGAATCAATATAATAAAAAAAATCTCTATAAATTAGGACAAAAATATAGCTGCTCTTATTTTTATTTGATTATTTTTAGATGGACCATAAATTCTTGTTGTTACAGATCATTTGTTTCTGCTAAAAGCCATAAAATTTCTGTGACACTGAAATGAAATATTGTAAGTCTGCAATGAAACGTGTCAAACTCTCAACTTGACAAGGAAATGTAAGGTAACTTAAAGCGATAAAAGTTTTAATGAGATTTTTTCCTGCAGCATAAAATTTTATAGTTCTGTAGTGCCATGTGAAGGAAGTCAGTAAACTTTTCTGTGTATTTTAAATCATTGATCGAGATACTGTAAATGATATTCACAACTCTGATTTTAACTTGTATCTCATAGAATCTTAAATTTACCAGACGCCAAAAAGTTCAGAAGCTAATATTTAAAGCACTGTGCAAAAAAATAAAATATGGCAACATCAGAAAAGTACTTATATTTTGGGTTGGTTTTCTTTCATTAAAGTCACCAGTGCTAAAATACATTTTAACAGCCTTTATTTTATTGGCAGATGTCTTTTATATTTGGCAGGAAGATAACTTGGATGGTCTCCTTTCTTTGGATGTAGTTAGGGTCAGTGGGTCAAGGGTGCCAACAACAGAACTCTACACATTTGATTTTACAGCCTTTCATATCCTTTGGTTGTAGTTATGAATCAGTGGGTCAAGGTCAAAGGTGCCAAAAATATATTTCTACAAATTTGCTTAAAACACCCTTATTTATTGACTGATGTTTTTCATGTTTGAAAGGAACATACCTTCCATAGTCCAGTGATAGGGATAACAAGATGAAGGTCACTGACAATAGTTTTTATACGCCAGAAAACATTCAGCATACATGTATATTGATTAACACGTTTCAGGTACAACCTTTACTTTTTTTAACCAATGTCATTCATATGAAGATGGAACATACCTTGGGTGGTCCTTTAAGTTTGGGTGGCATTCAACTTCATCAAATACCAAAGACATGTCAACTAGCATTTTTCTCAGTACTTAAAAGGTCATGACTCTGTCAAGTAATATTACTATGTTTACAATTCATTCATAACTGAGTGAATGGTTACCTTTTTTGAAAATTTGTGACTGACAAGAATCTGGGTTGGGCATATTTGTGTTTTCCAAACAAGTTCTTGTTTATTTTTAGATCTGCTTTTACTATTTAAGTCCATGTCATATGGTTTCTAGCTGCATACTATGGCTGTGTATTATAACCAGTGACTTAATAATGTAAAATTGTATTGGTAAAGGAAATAGGTCCTCCTTTGATTAGATAAATTTAATGTCTCTATAAATCACATATTGAGAGATTTTCTGGCTTTAAAATCCAATTAATTTTGCATAAAATTTCTGAAGTTTCTGCAAAATTGGAATGTCTTTCAGATATGTAGAAAATGATTTTCAAAATATGGATGTTTTGTTTATGCCAATTAATGCATCATGAAAACCAGGAGAGAATAAAGGTGCCAGTTTGTCCTGAACATTCTTTTGTCCTTACTTCTTCATTATCTTAGTTACAGGAAAATACCATGCTTGAACACTAACTACCTTCATTCACAAAAAATGTTTGCTTTGTTGCAATAGAGTTAAAGTCAGTGTGAAGGCATACCCTTTACTATGTCTTGTTCAGTCACCATTCACATTTTTAAATTCAATTCAAAACTTAGATGAGTATTAATTTTTGCCATTTAAAATATTACAGGGGTTTTAGATTTATAGGGTCAAGGTCAGTATTAACCATAAAGGTCAATGGTTGAATGTTTAATTTTTCGTACCCTATTTTAAAACTATGTATATTGGTAAAAAAATATGAACCAGCTAATTAATGGAGGGTTGTCAATTTCTGCTGTCATTTTCTCTATTTAAGAAAAATCATAATCATTAGGTAAAATGATGTCACCATTTGAATCTTTAAATATATATAAAACTTATATAAAAGACAGGGTGAAAATTAATATCTTGTATACAAGGAACAAAATCTTAAACCTGTGAAGATATATATCTATTTTGTTCTTTAGATATATAATTATATACAAGATCTATCTTTTATAATAAGGTATTGTCAAATAAGAATCTTATATACAGTAACTATAGTGACAGAACTGTTATTTCCTGAATCTAGGTCAGTTCTACATCATTTACCAGAGTTAAATTGGTGGTTCATTCACTATGGAGTCACTTTTGATATTTCACTTTCTTATTTTATTGTCAGTGAATAAAAAAAATGCTCTGTTTAAAATTATAGGAAGATTAAAACCAATGTAACCAGTTAATGACGCAATTTTAGGGAAAATCATTGTTGGAAGGTTGTTGGTACTACCTTGTTGCTTACATCTTTGGCTACAAAGCCAGACTTCTTCATCACAAAAGATGAAGGTATTTATTATTGTGAATTTGGTGGTAGTGAGTTGCACAAAGTACTATAAGTTGCCTACCATCCGTGCCATCTGATCATGGTCTACGCTGTTCACAATTCAGTAATTACATATTTTGAATTTTTTCCTACAAAAGATGAATGATTTTTTCCAAACTGAAAGAAAGACAAGTCCATTTCAGATACATATATATAATTATATAAGATAGATTTTAAGATTTTATTTGAAATGTAAAAATTTTAATGTGATCAATTCAACTAAGATTTTAAGATTTTATTTGAAATGTAAAAATTTTAATGTGATCAATTCAACTAAAATTGGGGGGAGGGGGATATATCAAAAATGATTGATGTAAATTTATTTCAGTGATGATTAAAATACATTTTGTACATAAATTATTTTTCTCAGAAATTGTGAAGTATATCAAGTTGTTGAAGAATTGAAAAAATGAACAAGTCATTTTACTTACATCATAGATAAAAATTGTAAATCATGTTTAAAGAAATTAAATTATGAGCCTTATTTTCCTGCGATAATTTACTTAGCTTTTAGTTGGAAACTACTTGCGAGTCATGTAGTCATTTTGGTTGATGTTGTAGTCAGAAAAATTTAATGTTGGTCAAAAAATTTTATTTTCCTGTGGATGGCCTTCATACTTGGACACAACAACCATTTGGACAAGACTTTCAAGTTGATCAGACTGAACTTGACTTTCAGGCCTAAATGACCTTGACATTCTAGGTCAAATTATTTTAAGTTTGCTTGATTTTTTTCTACAACTAACTATATTTTTTATTTATGAATGGATCATCTTCATACTACAATGTGAACTACTTCAAAAAAAATAAAACTGACATTGACTGTCACTTAATCTGATAGATGACCTTGACCTTGCAGGTTTTGTTAGATTTTTGTTACAACTGGCTATAACTTTATTATTATTAATGAATGGATTGTCTATAAACTTGGCCACAACATGTTTACAAACTTGGCCACAACATGTCTACAAACTTGGCCACAACATGTCTACAAACTTGGCCACAATATGTTTACAAACTTGGCCACAACATGTCTACAAACTTGGCCACAACATGTCTACAAACTTGGCCACAACATGTCTACAAACTTGGCCACAACATGTTTATAAACTTGGCCGCAACATGTCTACAAACTTGGCCACAACATGTCTACAAACTTGGCCACAACATGTCTACAAACTTGACCATAACAATCTTTGAATGAATCGGATTTCATTGCATACAGGGCAATGGCATGGCTTGCTTTAATCTAGTGGTGATTTTTTTATAAAGATACAAACATTGAAAATTGAATAAAATGCCAAACACATAAAACACAAATTCAGTAAATGAGAAACTTGAAGAAGATTGCTTCACTTGTTTCAGTTTTTAGCTCGACTCTTTTTTTTTTTTTTTGAAAAAAAAAAGTAGAGGTATTTTGATAGCAAAAAATAACCAGACAGACCTTGACCTTCACTCATAAATGACCTTGACTTTGAAGGTATAATTATTGAAATTTTCATTTTTTTTGACTATTATTGGCTGTAACTTTGTTATTTTTGAATGGATTGTCTTCAAACTTGAACATATTAATCTTCAAGGATAACCTTTAAAAATAAGCAGACAGACCTTGACCTTCACTCATTAATGACCTTGACTTTGAAGGTCAAATTATTGAAATTTTCATTGTTTTGGCTGTAACTGGCTGTAACTTTGCTATTATTGAAGGGATCAACTTCATATTATAACAGAACATACTTAAGGACAAGACCTTGTTGTTTATCAAACACTTGGGCTCTTTAATGACCTTGACCTTGAGGTTAAATTACTGAATTTTCTCAGATTTGTGCATTAAATGACCATATATATTTATTGGTGTGTGTGTGTGTATATATATGTCTCATCATCAACAACAACACCACCACCACCTCCACATGTCACCACCACGTGTCACCACCACCATGTGTCACCACCACCACGTGTCACCACCATCACATGTCACCACCACGTGTCACCACGTTAAGATTTTGTTCAAACATTTCTTTGTTTGCTTTTAGAGAAAGTAAAAAGTCGAGCGTTGCCCCCGCCAGGCGGTGGCTCTTGTTGTATATTAAAATGATAGAAAACACTAATACACTGAAGTAAGATTTTACAGAGAAGATTTGTAAGTTACAACAAAAAGAGAACCTGTGTGATTTCTAAAAGTAGTCTTTAAGCTCCTTAACTATGTTTTAATATCTTGTTAAACATCCTAAATTCTCAACACCTGTGGTGTTATTTGCTGCCCAACAATTAGCTTAGTGTCCTTAAATCTGAATAGAGACTTTTAGAAAAGTTATTTTGTTATGTTATTGCATTTGATCCGCTTTGCACATATTAAGATGACAAAAAGATGAAATGTATTACATCTGGAGTACTGCAGCCTAAATTTGAACAAATATGTATAATATTTTATCTTCTGTTAACAATCATGGTCTTTACTGTTGTAATTTCATTTGAGATTTTTTAACAAAGTATTTATCTTTTATTTTATATTACATAGTTTAAATTAAGTCTTAAAGCAATTATGCCATCAATAGAGAGATAATTCAAAACCAAACAATGACACAGTAGTGAATGGTCACTTATAACTTGGCTTGTTACTTGATATCTCTTACTTCATGATGTTTTTTTTCTCACAATTTTCAAAGATTCAAACTTGTAATGAAGTCATATTCTCCATTTCATAGAAGTACAGTTAATTTCATACATGACTGGCATCAGTTATTTTGCAGCCTGTTTTCTAAAAGGATTAACTTACTATGAACCCAGACTCCAGCCAGTTTTGTTTATTTATATTGTGGTAACAACTTGATTCAAATAATTCAGATTGTATGAATTTCAATCATATTTAAGCCATTTTCACTGTTGGAAACAAAATCGTGGTTGATATGTTATTTTTGAAATAGTTTTGTACATATTTTTTCTCTTGATCAAGGTCATTGTTTGCAGAAACCTTTCCAAAGTAGTTGATAAATATTTTAAACCCACTTTGGTGTTCTTGACTTGTTGCTTACTTGTCTATATTATTAACATTGTATTGTTTATATACATATATGATACTAGAGTTAGCATACTAATGGTCCCTTGCAACAATTTAAATCAATGTAAACTGAATATTCAGTTCCAAATCATTTACTTGTCTCTTGCACAAAGTTTTTCAACCTCTCAAGTTTTGAGGCATGTCAGTTGTATATAGCAATTGAGTGATGGTATTTGTATGTATAGGCTAGCAATTGAGTGGTGGTGTTGGTATGTTTAGCAATTGAGTGATGGTATTGTGAGTGATGGTATTGGTATGTATAGCAACTGAGTGATGGTATTAGTATGTATAGGCTAGCAATTGTGTGATGGTATTGGTATGCATAGCAATTGAGTGATGGTATTGGTATGTATAGCAATTGTGTGATGGTATTGGTATGCATAGCAATTGAGTGATGGTATTGGTATGTAAAGCAATTGAGTGATGGTATTGGTATGTATAGCAATTGAGTGATGGTATTGGTATGTATAAGCAATTGAGTGATGGTATTGGTATGTATAGCAATTGAGTGATGGTATTGGTATGTAAAGCAATTGAGTGATGGTATTGGTATGTAAAGCAATTGAGTGATGGTATTGGTATGTATAGCAATTGTGTGATGGTATTGGTATGTATAGCAACTGAGTGATGATATTAGTATGCATAGCAATTGAGTGATGGTATTGGTATGTAAAGCAATTGAGTGATGTTATTGGTATGTATAGCAATTGTGTGATGGTATTGGTATGTATAGCAATTGAGTAATGGTATTGTATGTATAGCAATGAATGATGGTATTGGTATGTATAGCAACTGAGTGATGATATTAGTATTTTTAGGCTAGCAATTGTGTGATGGTATTGGTATGTATAGCAATTGAGTGATGGTATTGGTATGTATAGCAATTGAGTGATGGTATTGGTATGTATAGCAACTGAGTGATGATATTAGTATGTATAGCAATTGAGTGATGGTATTGGTATGTAAAAGCAATTGAGTGATGATATTAGTATGTATAGCAATTGTGTGATGGTATTGGTATGTATAGCAATTGAATGATGGTATCAGTATGTATAGCAACTGAGTGATGATATTAGTATGTATAGGCTAGCAATTGAGTGATGGTATTGGTATGTATAGCAATTGAATGATGGTATTGGTATGTATAGCAACTGAGTGATGGTATTAGTATGTATAGGCTAGCAATTGAGTGATGGTATTGGTGTATATAGCATTTGAGTGATGGTGTTGGTATGTATAGCAATTGTGTGATGGTATTGGTATGTATAGCAATTGTGTGATGGTATTGGTATGTATAGCAATTGAGTGATGGTATTGGTATGTATAGCAATTGAGTGATGGTATTGGTATGTATAGCAATTGTGTGATGGTATTAGTATGTATAGGCTAGCAATTGTGTGATGGTATTGGTATGATGTAGCAATTGAGTGATGGTATTGGTATGTATAGCAATTGAGTGATGGTATTGGTATGTATAGCAATTGTGTGATGGTATTAGTATGTATAGGCTAGCAATTGTGTGATGGTATTGGTATGTATAGCAATTGTGTGATGGTATTGGTATGTATAGCAATTGTGTGATGGTATTGGTGTATATAGCATTTGAGTGATGGTATTGGTGTATATAGCATTTGAGTGATGGTATTGGTATGTATAGCAACTGTGTGATGTTATTGGTATGTATAGCAATTGAGTGATGGTATTGGTGTGTATAGCAATTGTGTGATGGTATTGGTGTATATAGCATTTGAGTGATGGTATTGGTGTATATAGCATTTGAGTGATGGTATTGGTATGTATAGCAACTGTGTGATGTTATTGGTATGCCTAGCAATGTATAGTTTCAATTCTTCAATTACTTTTCTCAGTCCTTAATCTTTGGAGAATTCTGAAAATAACTTACTGTTTATTAAAAAAATGATTTATGAAGGAATGTGATTTAAAAGAACAAAAAATCAACTAAAGTAGAAACAGTAAACTTTGTTCTATAAATTTGACAGATGGGGCATATTAAAATTTGGTACTGTATGTCTAGGGATTTGGAACCATTTATATATTTTTGTATAATAATTGAACATATGAAAAGATGGCCACATTTACTTATATAATTATTTACTTATATAATTATATAGTTTTATAATTATATAGTTTTTTGTTTATTTTCTTTTTTTTTCCAAGTAATAATTGTATTGTGATTGAATCATTGTTTTGGAAATTTTGAGTTATAGTTGGATCTGTTCTGTGCACCTCAACTTTGTTTGATACATCATGCATGTCATTGTTGAAATGCTCCTTAGAAAATGGTAGAAGTGGGCAGAGAATATTATCTAAGATTTCTGAAATAATCTTAAAATATATAAGTTCTTAGAAATTTAAACAAAGTTTAATAAGAAACATGTTAGACAACTTATGTCCAAATAATAACCAAGGCACACCAGACTACACTTGATGAAGGATGTTCACAATTTTCCTCTTTTTTTTCAAATTTGTAAGGTTTTATACTATTTTTTAGATTATTTATTTCTAAGATCTTGTTTATATGAGTAGGACTTGTATGCTGCAGTAGATCACATTTTTAAAGAATTTTTCTTAGCTTTAAAGCAAAATTTATTGCACATGAAATTTGAATTATTATGTTTATCCATTGATTGCATTTGAAGATGGCTATCTTTATTATTGTTTGGGGAATATGTTGGAGGATATAATTGTGCAATTTCAAGTTTTAAGAGTGATTTTGACTTTTGGTGGAGTTCTGTTTTAATAAATCTTGATACAATTTGTGACATGAAAGATGTATGAGCTTTTTTTACAAACCTATCAATTAAACATTATTCGTAATTTAAGGCCACAGAGCATCCTATGGGAAATGATTAATTTCTGCAATATCAGAATCCTGAAAGATTTTGGAAACATTTAGTTATATACATTGGTGTAGATTAATGCAGCTTTATGAAGGCTGCATCTGGTTTTCTTTAAATTCTGTGTGTTATTTAAGAGAAACAAAAGGTTGAAGTTATTGACTAAACCCCCCAGGTTTCCTCGTTAAGTTTTCTATTTTATGGCATATTTATTAGAGGTGGGTGTTTACTGTTAACTATTTTTTACTGTTAGTATAAATGGTCATCATTTATTTAAGGAGACGTCTGAACTTGATAATATTATGTAATTGACAAATTTTGCTTTCTTTAACAAAGTTAAGGATAAATTTTTTGTGAGAAAATTATAGTTAAATTGATTAAATCATAATTTAATTTGATTTACATGTATAAATAAATGATATGGTGTGCCTTTACATAGAGCATTTAATGGTGTATTTAGTGATCCTAAAAAAAAACTTTTACTTTGTGAAATATTTTTGATAATGTTGGTGCATAATAGCCATATAAAATTAACATGAGTTTAAATAGTTCACTGATCTGATTATACAGATATACTAATTCTTAAAAGTTTATGGTACAACTTTTGAATTTGCTAAAATTGGCCATGACTGTTTGTAATGGACAAATGTAAAATTATCACTTAGAGAAAACTATATAAGACAAAACAACACTTTAAACCATCATGTTGAGCAATCATGTATGACACTGACCTTAAAATTACCTTTATTGTCAAGGTCAGATGATTGAACTTTGCTAAAATGACATAACTTTGTTCTTTATGGACTGATTTGATTTACATGTATTTACAGACAAAAGAAGACTAAATATATCAAAACTGAGGTGTTGAATATTTCAAGTACAACTATATGACTCTTTGACCTTAAAATGGCCAAATCATTGAATTTAAATGAAGATGCCCTACTGGTGTTGGCTCTTTATTGTTTAAGTAATCAAGGCTGATTGAGGTGGTAAATGCAGTCTTGATATATCCTTGGTATTGACTTGTACTTACACTGAAGCCTTGATTGTCACATGTTTATAGGGATGGATAAAGACTTTGGATTTGTGACAAGTTCCTCAATAAACAGGAAATTTCCGGCTAATATGATATTACACTGATCAGTTTGCCTAATGTAATGTGCTAAAATTATAGTCTTAGAAGCTGGTAATTGGCTTACTGAATGTTTGATACAGCAGAATGATGATCAATACCACACAGTCTTAACTAAATGAGCTTAAGTTTTTGTTGTGGTAAAAATTACACAAGAATTAAGTGATGCACAGCATCTGAGTTCAATGAAGCATTTTAGAAACCTTACAATGTCTAGTATATCTTGCTTTCATATGATTATAATTTTTATATCATCAAGGAGAGCATCAGTAGTCCAGCACTCATTGGTACAGTCTTCAGGTGAGGCATATTTTCTCTGTGACAACTGATACAGGAATCTCACCTTTTACTCATGTGAGATTAGAAGTTGATCACAAGTGGAGAAATTGGTAATTACTGGTTAGTTATCCTGGATAGAAGGTTTGGTGCATGAATTGCCAAGATATGACCAAAACTTGTGTTCACATTGTCATAAAAACTAAGAAAACATCAAACTTAGTTACTATATGTATAAAAAGTAAAAATACATGTAACTGATCCAAAGACTCTGCTAAATATTATAAAATGTTAAATGAAACAGATTTGATTTCAAGATACTACATTCATGGCCATTTTAGAATTAAACTTTAAGAGAAAAACTGTCTAGATTTTTTCAAAAACTGTACTTTGCAAACATAAAATAAGAATGCTTAATCAAAGGTAACTAAGTATCATCAAATTAAAAAAGATATTTATGCCCTCCTTCAAAGAAGTTGGGTATATTCCTTTGTTTGTCATCTGTTGGTATGTCCATAGACCGACCAATGACTAGAGAATGCTGAAGCCTACAGTTCTTTGATTTGGTTAGGAGCTTAGTCATGGCTAGAAGATTATCCCAATTGATTTTGAAGAGTCAATGTGTTACCTTGACCATAAAAAACCTCACCTTATAGGGAATGATTTGGCCCACAATCCTTAGATGTTGGTCATGGTTCGTGGTTGACCCTTCATGGTTTTGAGGTCAGGAAGTTAAAAGTTCAAGGTCACCTTTATGATTAAAAAGCATGTCTGATCAATAAATAAAGTACACTTAATAAGCCTACATATCTAAGATTTAGTTGTAAGATAAGAATTCCATGTAAATGACTTATCAGGGGCATACATGTTGTGGTACAGTTTAATTGCGACGGACGCGCCCTCAGGCGCGTTCAGAGCTAAGTCATCTACATGGGATTTCGTCTGCTACACTCGCGCAAAGTGTCCTCAACCGATTAACAGCCCAAGAAAAAGTACATGAATTTGATCCTTTAAAACTCCCATACTATGTCGGGATATCTTAAAATCTTCCATATTTAGCCTTTTCAATTTCAAATTAAGTTATCCAAGTTAAAATATGAACGTATATAATTGATAAAAACGTTGTAGTCCCGTAGTATTATTGCGCAATTATGCAAATTACTGCCGAAACGATTTACCGCTGTCGAAAAAGTAGGACAGCAAATTATACTATAATAAAGGTGTAAGCTCTGAGTTCCAAGAAATTATTAGTAGGAAATAAATATTTCTACATTATACAAAACATTATTATTAACAAATCAAAAGTTTTTTGGACTCTAGAATAACTTGCGCATTAATAAAAGAAGAACTATTTTCGTGACTCATACCGCGGTTTAGCTGAATATTCAGCAGTTATTAATAAATTAGATACATTTTCTAGGTCACAATATGAGTTAACCTTCGCTATACTAAAAATAGATTCTGCTTTACCTGTGCTGATTTTCAGACAGTAGGGAGTACACATTATACATGTTATAAACCAGCGGATACTTACTTTGTTCACATGCAATACTTTTAGAAATTCTATACAATTGTAAGAAGCAAACAAGTTGAAAATGTAATTTAGTGTGAAAATGAAAAGGACAACTAAACACTATAGTGCTTTTAAAAAAAATTGTGACATTTAGATTAAAATAAAAACGATGTGCTCTGGCCCTTGCAAATAAAAAAAATCAAAAAAATACGGTGACTATTAATTGCTGATGATTTTAACCAAAAATATTTTTAATGAGACGTACATATCCAAAAGAAATAAAAATACAAATGACTTATATTTTATTGTCTATATGCCCACTATGTTAAAACACGAAGCAATTCTAAATAACATTCTCACATGTATAATCACGGATTTATCCGTGGTATAATGTATTATGCTTGGAGTCTATTTGCATGGTTTTATTTTAGAAATATGTCGTTGAAAGTTTTTTTTCCATTTACATATCATTTCTTGGAATAAATCGATAATGACACTGATTTACAAGTTTGACCAGGGTTTTAGGCATATATTTCATTCTGCTTGAAAGTAGAAAATCTGGATTATATCAGATTGGGACACAAAATATATTGCTCCTTGTGTGGAACAAATTTTCTCTGTTATATATATTTTGTGTTTTATTTTTTTTTTTCTAAAAAAACCCTTAATGTCTCCCCGGTTGCATGTCCGTCGCATTCAGTGCTGCAGCACTTTGATTTTTATATTGACACTATAGCTTCCCTTTATTAATGGCCATAAACGCTAACTAACAAAGAACAGTTAGAATAAAGACATGGTAGATGTAACTATATATTGTAAACTATTTTGTATATTTGACTGACTGATTAACTAATGGTTTTGATCATGTGAACATTAAATGACAAGCAATTATCAACAATAGTTTATACTGATAACAACATTTTCTGTATTTCCTCAATTTCCAGTAATGATATCAGTAAGTAATTAGTGGCAGTAAATTCACAAACATATGCTGTATTAACTAGAGATCTAAAGACAAAATAAGGCATCTATCATGGTTAATGGCATGCTTATTGGAAGAGAGGCTTTTTGATAAATAAGTTAACTAAATTGAAGTACAGCATGGTTTGGTTGTTACATGAAGGTATCATGATTCTATTTTAAGTCCCTTGTTGTTTAATTTCCTCAATTAGGTTCAACAGGTGGTTAAGATAAAATCAAATTATAAGGCAATTGTACTTGTATAGTATATAATATATAAATCAGCCTTAATTAGCTTCCTATATATAGATGGAAGTTTGTTACCACGAGTTATGAACTAATTAGGTACTGGTAGAATTTGCTTTTCTGTCTTGGATAATTTTCAGTGTTACTTGAAACCAAAACAGCAATAAAAAAATAATATGCCACCAGATATTGAAAGGTATGAAATATTGTAGCAACACTGGTAAATGACTCTATAGCAAACTGAAAATATTGACAATATTGACAATAATAACTACTACCAGATTTGAATGATTTTGATTTTTACCTTAAATATAAATTAATGTAAATATAAATTAAAAAAAGCTGTTAGTTGGTAAGGACAAATTATTTTTGGTTTATAAAATACAAAGAGGTATTGAGTATAGACCGACTCCAGTAGAAACATACATTGTGTGTGTAGGTAGGTAGGGATGACAAGTATATGTTAGTCTAGGTTGTCTAAAATTAAGATTTAATGTCTTTTCTTACTTTATAGTAATATTTTAATGCTAAAATTCAGATGAAATGAGCACAAACATCTTCATTTAGTGTTTTGATGCCACCAACATAAAATAGGGTCGGACATGTAGTGTCCCTGTTGCCTGGTTACTTCTGTATCCATGATGGAAATTCAAAATAAATTGGTACCCATGACCAACATTTGTATATAAATTGTATAACAAGCAAGTTAAAGCATACATGTCAAGTTGGTTTAATTTTTCAAAAGTCAGGTTTTAATAATTATTTTCCTACACTGTCATTGTAAATTTTACAATTTAAAAGGTTAATGTAAAAATTCTTTTCCTGTCACTTGTAAGAACTGCAAATATTGCTACACAGAAAGAAGAAATGTCATATTAATATTCCACCCCAATAATGAAAATAATTATTGTTGCCGTGTCTTCTCTGTCAGGAAGATGAAAATATTCTTTGTTGAAATTATAAGAATGGCTGGAAGCCAAAACTCTTGATATGGACAATAGGATATAATATTGGTCTGTTATTGAATTATAAATATAATACTTGCAAA